>NC_142795.1:54754157-54959157 GCF_049724085.1 Artemia sp. Qi Xiang Cuo | reverse complement strand
ATCAATTAATGAAAAATATAAAGTTCTAATGATTTGGTATGGAAACAGAAACTTTAATCTATGTAAACAACCGAAATTACTGGATACTGCTGCTTTAAGTTTAATAACATGCACATTAAACGACAGAGTTGAATCAATATAAATACATAAATATTTAAATAAATCCAATCTTTTTATGGAGGAAGCTCCAATATTAATACTTTGAAATGACACATGCTTCACTGACCTTGAACTTCTCCCAAAAACCATAAATTCCGACTTCTCTAAATTAGGTATTAATCGGTTATCATGAAACCAAGAATTTACATTCAAAGCAACAGTCTCCAAGGACAATCGTAGGTCCTCCTGGTTGCCCGCCCTCAAACTAATTGCTTTATCATCCGCAAACAATATTGGTAACTCATCACCTGAAGGCATGCAATTTGGAAGATCATTTACATAAATCAAAAAAAGTATCGGCCCCAATACAGATCCCTGCGGTACCCCTATATTTTCTAACGGGAAAATATGAGATGATTCTTCACAAACTTGGACTTTAAAACTTCTTTCAGATAAATACTATCTCATTAAATCCAGAGCTATTCCACGGATTCCTATATTTTCCAGCTTATTAAAAAGAATTGCATGATCTATTATATCAAAAGCTCTTTTATGTCAAAAAAAATAGTTGCCGGCAAATAACTATCATCCATAGGCTCTGACAGGAAATTACGTAAAGCAGCTACTGCTTGATCTGTTGATATACCATTCAAAAAACAAAAATGATTAGGAGAAAAAAACTTATTCTTTTCCAGAAATGAAATAAATCTACTTTTTATTATCTTTTCAAAAAATATAGAAACAGGTTATAAAATAGTAATAGGCCTATTATTGTTTGGGTTATCTTTATCACCTTTTTTAAACAAGGGTAAAATTTTAGCTACTTTAAGACAAACTGGGAAAAATCCATTTTTTATACAAGAATTAAAAATATATAACAGCAGCTGAAAAAGTACAAGTAGAAGGGGGGGTACCAGCACAAACGGGAGTCCATATATGGGCATAGAGTCCCTAGGGGAAATGGATTTCTGAGAAATTGATTGCGTAATCGATTGGGAATTTGGAACACCTGTGCTGTCAGTCATTAATCAAATTGTTTCCAGGCAAAGTTTAATAATGTCTGACATGTACTGTCAACATTTCTCCAGGAATAGATCCAAGTCATTAATGTCTTTGCCTCGGAAACAACTCTTTTGATCGAACTCCAAAAGATATTAATAACCAAACGCCATGGAAACAATTCTCCAAGAAACATCTTAGCGATGAATTGTTTTAGCGTGGGAATCAGGTTTCTTATTAATTTGAAATGCGTCAGCGCAGAGATGCCAAAAACCAAAGGAACACGCTGAAATTACGTTTAGGGATTATTTGGGCGAAACCGTTTTAGACAGGTTATGGAATTATTTCGGCGAAAAAGTTAGAGACATTTTAAAAGATGATTTTAGAAGAGGATTTGAGGGTGAAACTCTGTGGTCGTTATACTACACAAGTTTCATTTGAACAGTGTTGTGAGGTCCTCTACCCCAACCCCGAAGGAAGCCCCCGGTACTCAAAGGTCCCCCAAGCTCCCAAAGGGCCCCCGGACCCCCAAAGGCCCTCCCCAGACCCTCAAAGGCCCATCGGGCTCCCAAAAGACCACCGGGCTTCCAAAGGACCCCCCGGACCCCCAAAGGCCCTCACCTGGTCCCCAAAGGTCCACCGGGCTCCCAAAGGACCAATCGGCCCTCAAGTGCCCCCCAGACCCCCAAAGGCCCTCCCCAGACCCCCAAAGGCCCACCCCGGATCCCCAAAGGCCCTCCCCCAGTCCCCAAAGGTCCACAGGGCTTCCAAAGGGCCACCCGGCCCTAAAGGGCCCCCCAGACCCCCAAAGGGCCCCCCGCCCCCCCAAGGCCCCGGAGCGCCCATTTTTTAATAATTTTTTATGGCTTTATTATATCTTTTCAGAACAAGTTATTTTCTTAATGTCCATCCTGAATCCATTTTACAAGTTGAAGTACCAATCCTTTTCACCCACAACTTTACTATACTGATTTTTGAATGATCCAACACCAAGCAATACTTTTCAATGGCATTTCAGAACAATTTATTTTCTTAATGTACATTCTAAACCCATTTTACAAATTGAAGTACCCATCCTTTACACCCACAACTTTACTTTACAGCTTTTTGAATGTGCCAATATCATGCAATACTTTTCAAAGACATTTCAGAACAAGTTCTTTTCATAATTTCCATTGTAAACCCATTTTACAAGTTGAAGTAACCATCCTTTTCACCCACAACTTTACTTTATAACTTTTTGAATGCTCCAATATCAAGCAATACTTTTCAAAAGACATTTCAGAACAAGTTCTTTTCTTAGTGACCGTCCTAAATCCATTTTACAAATTGAAGTACCCATCCTTTTCCTAACAACTCTACTATAAGGCTTTTCGAATACCCCAACATCAAGCAATACTTTTCAAAAGCATTTCAGAACAAGTTCTTTTCTTAATGTCCTTCCTAAACCCATTTTACAACTTGAAGTAGCCATCCTTTACCTCACAACTGTACTATAAGGCTTTTCGAATACCCCAACATCAAGCAATACTTTTCAAAAGGCATTTCAGAACAACTTCTTTTCTTAATGTCCCTTCTAAACCCATTTTACAAGTTGAAGCATCCTTCCTTTTCATCCACAACTTTACTTTACATCTTTTTGGATACCCCAACACCGAGAAATACCTTTCAAAAGGCATTTCAGAGCAAGTTCCTTTTTAATGTCCTTTCTAAACCCATTTTATAAGTTGAAGCATCCTTCCTTTTCACCCACAACTTTACTTTACAGCTTTTTGGATACCTCAACACCAAATATACCTTTTAAAAGACATTTCAGAGCAACATCTCTTCTTAATGTTCCTTCTAAACCCATTTTCCAAGTTGAAGCATCCTTCCTTTTCACCCACAACTTTACTTTACAGCTTTTTGGATACCTCGACATCAAGAAATACCTTTCAAAAGTCATATCAGAGCAAGTTCCTTCCTTAATGTCACTTCTAAACCCATTTTCCAATTTGAAGTACCAATCCTTTTCACCCACAACTTTACTTTACAGCTTTTTGAATGCTCCAACACCAAGCAATACCTTTCAAAGGCATTTCAGAACAAGTTCTTTTCTTAATGTCCTTCCTAAACCCATTTTACAAGTTGAAGTAGCCATTCTTTACAACCAACACCAAGCAATACTTTTCAAAAGGCATTTAAAAACAAGTTCCTTTCTTAATGTCCCTCCTAAACCCATTTTACAAGTTGAAGTACTCATCCTTTTTACCAAAACTTTACTTTACTACTTTATATTCTTAATATCCCTCCTAAACCCATTTTACAAGTTGAAGTACCCAACTTTTTCACCCAGAACTATACTTCACAACTTTTCGAGTGCCCACAACACCAAGCAATACTTTTCAAAAGGCATTTCAGAACAAGTTATTTTCTTAATGTCCGTCCTAAACCCATTTTACATGTTAAAATTCCCAACCTTTTCACCCGCAACTATACTTTACAGCTTTTTGGATACTTCAACACCAAGAAACACTTTTCAAAAGACATTTCAGAGCAAGTTCCTTCTTAATGTCCTTTCTAAACCTATTTTATAAGTTGAAGCATTCTTCCTTTTCACCCACAACTTTACTTTACTTTACAGCTTTTGGATACCCCAACACCAAGAAATACCTTTTAAAAGACATTTCAGAGCAACATCTCTTCTTAATGTTCATTCTAAACCCATTTTCCACCTTGAAGCATCCTTCCTTTTCACCCACAACTTTACTTTACAGCTTTTTGGATACCTCAACACCAAGAAATACCTTTCAAAAGACATTTCAGAGCAAGTTCCTTTCTTAATGTCCCTACTAAACCCATTTTACAACTTGAAGTACCAATCCTTTTCACCCACAACTTTACTTTACAGCTTTTTGAATGCTCCAACACCAAGAAATACCTTTCAAAGGCATTTCAGAGCAACTTCTTTTCTTAATGTCACTTCTAAACCCATTTTACAAGTTGAAGTAGCCATCCTTTACCTCACAACTGTACTATAAGGCTTTTTGGATACCTCAACACCAAGAAATACTTTTCAAAAGGCATTTCAGAGCAAGTTCCTTTCTTAATGTCCATCCTAAAACCATTTTACAAGTTGAAGCATCCATCCATTTCACCCACAACTTTACTTTCCAGCTTTTTGGATACCTCAACACCAAAATATACCTTTCAAAAGGCATTTCAGAGCAACATCCTTTCTGAATGTCCCTTCTAAACCCATTTTCCAACTTGAAGTACCCGTCTTTTTCACCACAACTTTACTTTACGAGTTTTTTCCACACCCAAACATCAAGCAATACTTTTCAAAAGGCTCTATTATATTTTTTCAGAACAAGTTTTTTCTTAATGTCCTTCATAAACTAATTTTACAAATTGAAGTAGTTATATTTTTCACCACAACTTTATTTTACGACTTTTTGCACACCTCAAGATCAAGCAATACTTTTCAAAAGACATTTCAGAGCAAGTTCCTTTCCTAATGTCCCTCCTAAACCAATTTTACAAGTTGAAGTAACCATCCTTTTCACCCACAACTTTACTTTACAGCTTTTTGAATGCTCCAACATCAAGCAATACTTTTAAAAAGACATTTCAGAACAAGTTCTTTTCTTAGTGACCGTCCTAAAGCCATTTTACAAATTGAAGTACCCATTCTTTTCCTCACAACTGTACTATAAGGCGTTTCGAATACTCCAAAATCAAGCAATACTTTTAAAAAAGTATTTCAGAACAAGTTCTTTTCTTAATGTCCTTCCTAAACCCATTTTACAAGTTGAAGTAGCCATCCTTTACAACCAACACCAAACAATACTTTTCAAAAGGCATTTCACAACAAGTTCCTTTCTTAATGTCCCCCCTAAACCCATTTTACAAGTTGAAGTACTCATCCTTTTCACCACAACTTTACTTTACGACTTTTTTTCTTAATGTCCCTCCTAAACCCATTTTACAAGTTGAAGTACCAAACTTTTTCACCCAGAACTCTACTTCACATCTTTTTAAATGTCCACAACACCGAGCAATACTTTTCAAAAGGCATTTCAGAACAAGTTCTTTTCTTAATGTTCCTCCTAAACCCATTTTACAAGTTGAGGTACCTATCCTTTTCACCACAACTTTACTTTACAACTTTTGTGCACACCACAATATCATACAAGTTTCCACTTCAGGTCAGATTTTTTTTTGTGGACGCAAGAGTATCATGCAATTTTCCACTTCAGTTCAGATGTTCCTCAAAGAGACAAAAAAATTTTAAATAGTGTTACAAATTTTTTCAAAGAAGATAGAAAGTTCAGGTTCTCTTCTGAATTATTAAAGAACTTACACTTCAATTCTAATTTCCCAAAAGAAAATAAAAATCTTCCATTTCAGTTCTTAATTTCACAAAGACAAAAGGAAATTTAAAGCTCTATTTGAAATTTCTCAATGAAGTGAAGAAAAGTTCAAGCTCTCTTCAAAATTTTCTCAATGAAAAAGAAATTAGTTTTTGATCAATTCTATTTTTCCTAATAATATAAAAAGGTTCCAATTCAGTTCAGATGTTTCCCCAAAGACGTAAATTTTAAATTCTCCTCCAAATTTTTGTAGAAGATAGAAAAAGTTACAAATTGATCGTGAATATTTCTCTATGAAGATAAGGAGCTAATTTTCTCATTGATGTGAAGAAAAGTTCAATTTCTTTTCCTAACTATCCATTAGGAAACTAACCTAACTATCCGTTAGGTTAGCCTACGTACGCACGCGTACGTAGGCTAACCTAATCTAACTTAACCTAACCTAACATAACTTAATCTAGCCTAACCTAACCTAACTTAAACATGGAGAGACGGTTAGCTAGCTAACCTAACCTACCTAACTTGCCTTAACCTAACCTGATCTAGCCTAACTTAATCTAGTCTAACCTAACTTAATCTAGTCTAACCTAATCTAACCTAACCATACTCGCCGGAAAATCCCCCAAGGTCGACTTTGTATTTCTCTCTCACTATGCATGCTTGTCGGAGATTTTTTATTTTATTTAAAAAAAATTAGAATTGAACTGTAACTTTTTTCTTTTCTCTAAGAAAGTTCAGAAGAGAACTTTAAATTTCTTTGTGTCTTTGTAAAATTAAGAATTGAAGTGGAAGATTTTTATTTTTCTCTGGAGAAATTAGAATTGGACTGTAAGTTTTTTAATAAAATTCAGACTGGAGTTAACTTTTTATGATCAATTTAAAACTTTTTCTATCTTCTATGAAAAATTTAGAACAGTAATTTTAAATTTTTCCATCTCTTTGAGAAAAATCTGAACTGAAGTGGAAAATTTTTATTTTTCTTGAAAAATAGAATTGATCTGTAACTTATTTCTTCTCGTATGGATAGTTAGGAAACGAACTTGAACTTTTCTTCACATCAGTGAGAAAATTAGCTCCTTATCTTCATAGAGAAATATTCATGATCAATGTGAACTTTTTCTATTTTCTACAAAAAATTTGGAGAAGAATTTAAAATTTATGTCTTTGTGGAAACATCTGAAGTGAAGTGGAACCTTTTTATATTATTAGGAAAAATAGAATTGACCAAAAACTAATTTCTTTTTCATTGAGAAAATTCAGAAGAGAGCTTGAACTTTTCTTCACTTTATTGAGAAATTTCAAATAGAACTTTAAATTTCCTTTTGTCTTTGTGAAATTAAGAACTGAAATGGAAGATTTTTATTTTCTTTGAAGAAATTAGAATTGAACTGTAAGTTCTTTAATAAAATTCAGAAGATAACTTGAACTTTCTATCTTCTATGAAAAAATTTGGAACAGTATTTTAAATTTTTTCATCTCTTTGAGAAAAATCTGAACTGAAGTGGAAACTTGCATGATATTGTTGCGTGCACAAAAAAAAATCTGACCTGAAGTGGAAACTTGCATGATATTGTGGTGTGCACAAAAGTTGTAAAGTAAAGTTGTGGTGAAAAGGATAGGTTCCTCAACTTGTAAAATGGGTTTAGGAGGAACATTAAGAAAAGAACTTGTTCTGAAATGCCTTTTGAAAAGTATTGCTCGGTATTGTGGGCCTTTAAAAAGCTGTTAAGTATAGTTCTGGGTGAAAAAGTTGGGTACTTCAACTTGTAAAATGGGTTTAGGAGGGACATTAAGAAAAAAAGTCGTAAAGTAAAGTTGTGGTGAAAAGGATGAGTACTTCAACTTGTAAAATGGGTTTAGGGGGGACATTAAGAAAGGAACTTGTTGTGAAATGCCTTTTGAAAAGTATTGTTTGGTGTTGGGTGTAAAGGATGGCTACTTCAATTTGCAAAATGTGTTTAGAAAGGACATTAAGAATAGGACTTGTTCTGAAATACTTTTTTAAAAGTATTTCTTGATTTTGGAGCATTCGAAAAGCATTATAGTAAAGTTGTGAGGACAAGAATAGGTACTTAAATTTGTAAAAATGGCTTTAGGACGGTCACTAAGAAAAGAACTTGTTCTGAAATGTCTTTTTAAAAGTATTGCTTGATGTTGGAGCATTCAAAAAGCTGTAAAGTAAAGTTGTGGGTGAAAAGGATGGTTACTTCAACTTCTAAAATTGTTTTAGGAAGGACATTAAGAAAAAACTTGTTCTGGAATGCCTTTGAAAAGTATTGCTTGATGTTTGGGTGTGGAAAAAAGTCGTAAAGTAAAGTCGTGGGGAAAAAGATAAGTACTTTAACTTGTAAAATGGGTTCATGAGGGACATTAGGAAAGGAACTCGCTCTGAAATGTCTTTTGAAAAGTATTGCTTGATCTTGAGGTGTGCAAAAAGTCGTAAAATAAAGTTGTGGTGAAAAAGATAACTACTTCAATTTGTAAAATTGGTTTATGAAGGACATTAAGAATAAACTTGTTCTGAAAAAATATAATAGAGTCTTTTGAAAAGTATTGCTTGATGTTTGGGTGTGGAAAAAAGTCGTAAAGTAAAGTTGTGGGTGAAAAGGATTGGTACTTCAACTTGGAAAATGGTTTTAGAAGGGACATTAAGAAAGGATGTTGCTCTGAAATGCCTTTTGAAAGGTCTATTTTGGTGTTGAGGTATCCAAAAAGCTGTAAAGTAAAGTTGTGGGTGAAATGGATGGATGCTTCAACTTGTAAAATGGTTTTAGGATGGACATTAAGAAAGGAACTTGCTCTGAAATGCCTTTTGAAAAGTATTTCTTGGTGTTGAGGTATCCAAAAAGCCTTATAGTACAGTTGTGAGGTAAAAGATGGCTACTTCAACTTGTAAAATGGGTTTAGAAGTGACATTAAGGAAAGAAGTTGCTCTGAAATGCCTTTGAAAGGTATTGCTTGGTGTTGGAGCATTCAAAAAGCTGTAAAGTAAAGTTGTGGGTGAAAAGGATTGGTACTTCAAGTTGGAAAATGGTTTTAGTAGGGACATTAAGAAAGGAACTTGCTCTGAAATGCCTTTTGAAAGGTATTTCTTGATGTTGAGGTATCCAAAAAGCTGTAAAGTAAAGTTGTGGGTGAAAAGGAAGGATGCTTCAAGTTGGAAAATGGGTTTAGAATGAAAATTAAGAAGAGATGTTGCTCTGAAGTGTCTTTTGAAAAGTATTTCTTGGTGTTGGGGTATCCAAAAAGCTGTAAAGTGAAGTTATGGGTGAAAAGGAAGGATGCTTCAACTTATAAAATGGGTTTAGAAAGGACATTAAGAAGGAACTTGCTCTGAAATGTCTTTTGAAAAGTATTTCTTGGTGTTGAAGTATCCAAAAAGCTGTAAAGTATAGTTGCGGGTGAAAAGGAAGGATGCTTCAACTTGTAAAATGGGTTTAGGAGGGACATTAAGAAAGGAACTTGTTGTGAAATGCCTTTTGAAAAGTATTGCTTGGTGTTGGTTGTAAAGGATGGCTACTTCAACTTGTAAAATGGGTTTAGGAAGGACATTAAGAAAAGAACTTGTTCTGAAATGCCTTTGAAAAGTATTGCTTGGTGTTGGAGCATTCAAAAAGCTGTAAAGTAAAGTTGTGGGTGAAAAGGATTGGTACTTCAAGTTTGAAAATGGGTTTAGAAGGGACATTAAGAAAGGAACTTGCTCTGAAATGCCTAATGAAAGGTATTTCTTGATGTTGAGGTATCCAAAAAGCTGTAAAGTAAAGTTGTGGGTGAAAAGGAAGGATGCTTCAAGTTGGTAAATGGGTTTAGAATGAACATTAAGAAGAGATGTTGCTCTGAAATGTCTTTTAAAAGGTATATTTGGTGTTGAGGTATCCAAAAAGCTGTAAAGTAAAGTTGTGGGTGGAAAGGAAGGATGCTTCAACTTATAAAATGGGTTTAGAAAGGACATTAAGAAGGAACTTGCTCTGAAATGTGTTTTGAAAGGTATTTCATGGTGTTGGGGTATCCAAAAAGCTGTAAAGTAAAGTTGTGGGTGAAAAGGAAGGATGCTTCAACTTGTAAAATGGGTTTAGGAAGGACATTTAGAAAATAACTTGTTCTGAAATGCCTTTTGAAAAGTATTGGTTGATGTTGGGGTATTCGAAAAGCCTTATAGTACAGTTGTGAGGTAAAGGATGGCTACTTCAACTTGTAAAATGGGTTTAGGAAGGACATTAAGAAAAGAACTTGTTCTGAAATGCTTTTGAAAAGTATTGCTTGATGTTGGGGTATTCGAAAAGCCTTATAGTACAGTTGTGAGGAAAAGGATGGGTACTTCAATTTGTAAAATGGATTTAGGACGGTCACTGAGAAAAGAACTTGTTCTGAAATGTCTTTTGAAAAGTATTGCTTGATGTTGGAGCATTCAAAAAGTTATAAAGTAAAGTTGTGGGTGAAAAGGATGGTTACTTCAACTTGTAAAATGGGTTTACAATGGAAATTATGAAAAGAACTTGTTCTGAAATGTCTTTGAAAAGTATTGCATGATATTGGCACATTCAAAAAGCTGTAAAGTAAAGTTGTGGGTGTAAAGGATGGGTAATTAAATTTGTAAAATGGGTTTAGGATAGACATTAAGAAAATAACTTGTTCTGAAATGCCATTGAAAAGTATTGCTTGGTGTTGGAGCATTCAAAAATCAGTATAGTAAAGTTGTGGGTGAAAAGGATGGGTACTTCAACTTGTAAAATGGGTTTAGGATGGACATTAACAAAATAACTTGTTCTGTAAAGATATAATAAAGCTATAAAAAAGTATTAAAAAATGGGGGCCTAGGGGCCTTTGGGGCGCCGGGGGGCCTGGGGGGGTCTGGGGGGGCCCTTTCGGGCCGGGTGGCCTTTTGGGAGCCCTGTGGACCTTTGGGGAGGGTGGGAGGGCCTTTGGTGGCCGGGGGTGGGCCTTGGGGGGCCGGGGGAGGGCCTTGGGGGGGCGGGGGGGCAGTGGCGGGCTTTTTGGGCCTTTGGAAGCCGGTTGGACCTTTGGGGCCGAGTGGAGGGCCTTGGGGGGGCCGGGGGGCCATTTGGGGGTCCAAGGGCCGTTTTGGAGCCTGAGGGGTCTTCGGGGGTCTGGGGAGGAGGGCCTTTGGGGGTCGGGGGGCTCTTTGGGAGCTTGGGGGACCTTTGAGGACCGGGGGCCTCCTTCGGGGTTGGGGTAGGGGACCTCACAATACTGTTCAAATGGAACTTGTGTAGTATAACGACCACAGAGTTTCACCCTCAAATTCTCTTCTAAAATCATCTTTTAAAATCATCTTTTAAAATGTCTCTAACTGTTTCGCCGAAATAATTCAATAACCTGTCTAAAACGGTTTCGCCCAAATAATCCCTAAACGTAATTTCAGCGTGTTCCTTTGGTTTTTGGCATCTCTGCGCTGACGCATTTCAAATTAATAAGAAACCTGATTCCCACGCTAAAACAATTCATCGCTAAGATGTTTCTTGGAGAATTGTTTCCATGGCGTTTGGTTATTAATATCTTTTGGAGTTCGATCAAAAGAGTTGTTTCCGAGGCAGACATTAATGACTTGGATCTATTCCTGGAGAAATGTTGACAGTACATGTCAGACATTATTAAACTTTGCCTGGAAACAATTTGATTAATGACTGACAGCACAGGTGTTCCAAATTCCCAATCGATTACGCAATCAATTTCTCAGAAATCCATTTCCCCTAGGGACTCTATGCCCATATATGGACTCCCGTTTGTGCTGGTACCCCCCCCCCCTTCTACTAGTACACCAGCTAATTCTTTAAACAGAGAAGTCGATATACCATCACAACCTGCCCAAAATCCATTTTTCAAACTAGTAACGGCTTTTTGGTATTCCGAGAACCGGATAGGGTACATAAATATAGTCTTATCTACTTTATTTGGTAAATATTTTCTATGATTATTTGTTCCAGCAGAAATTTGTTCCACCAGATCATGTCCAACTTTTCTAAAATGGTCAGCAAATGCTTCCGCCATCCCTCTCTCATCAGTTATCTTGACTCCTTCATGACTTGTAATGTGAGATGGAATATTTCTTGTTTTAACATTATTCATTTTTTCATTTATTAATTTCCATGTTTCCCGAGGTGAATCACATTCATTTCAATTAATCAAATTCATTTTGATAATATTTTGCTTCCGCTTCTCTGAGAACAATAGTTAACCGATTTTTATATTTTTTAAAATTTTCAGTATTAATTTCATTTGGGTACTGCGTCTTCACCTTATACAATCTATTTTTTTCTTTTATACTCTTTAACAGGCTTTCAGTAACCCATGGTTTACGAGGCAAATCCTTACTCTTTCTTAATACCATAGGACATACTTGGTCGAATATTTGGTTAAATTTACTATAAAATAAAATTGACTGATTTCGGGTCTTCAACATTTAGGACATCATTCCAATCTATATCTCCTATTTTTACTTTCATCTCATCTATCTTTTTTTGGTTAATTATCCTTTTATAACTTTTATTTGGTCTCTTTTCACGTTCCACTCCTGATCCAGAGAAGTCAGAAACAACAACACAATGATCAGATGCGTCATTCAAAATAATATTGGTATCAAGGCAATTTTCAGATGTAAAAATGTTATCAATAAGAGTTGCTTGGTTATCACAGATTCTTGATGGTAGTAAACAAGTGGGTGACAAACCATGTAAAAATGAAATATTAAAAAATTCTAATTCCTTATTCGATGTCGAAACATACGTCGCAGTAAATCAATATTAAAATCCCCCATTACATAAAATGGATGGTGTTGCTGGGTGAGGGCATCTAACAACGACTCATATTGACTTAAAAACTCTTGAATACTAGACGATGGTGGCCGATATACTACAATTACCAAAAAAGTATTTCTTCCATCATTCACTTGTACTACACAACTCTCAAATAGCATCTCAACATTCCAAACCATAAATTCATTACGTAAAGAAGATGCAAAAACATCTCGTATAAAAATACCAACTCCTCCTCTCTTATTCTGTTTTCGACTAACATGAAAAAACTTATAATTTTCATAATGTTGGAATGTATTATTTTTATCAAGAAATGTTTCACAAATTCCTAACACATCTGTTGACACCCCCTTAAGAAAATCATGCAAAAAATTTAAGCTGCTATTTAATCCTCTACAATTCCAAAATGACAGTCGTTTAAATTGATTATTTAAAGGTGGAAGATCATGAACAAATAAATATTTATTTTTAGGTGCATTATAATAATCTGGCAAATCTTAATCTTGTGACAAAAACCTATGAAAAAAATTATTAATATCAAGAGGATTTTTTTCAAGTTCCTCCAACCTACCAGCAGGAATTTCTACAAAACTGAACTCATCCATAATCCAAACTCAAAAAAAACTTCGCATCCCATCTCTGTGAGCCGATATAAATAAAATAAAAAAAATAAAGAAAAAAAAATAAAAGGCAACAAAAAATTTCGAAAATAAAAAATAATAACAAAAAAGTAATACATAAACAATATTTGACATCATAGTCACTCTAACCATTATCCTTATCATCACCCGAAGGCGAGCGCAATTTAATCACGGATACCTGAGCTAAATCACAACTAACTACAATCATAAATCCACTCAAACATACTAAAAAACCACTTTAATCCACTTCCGATACATTTTTTTATGCATTTGACTTATACGACATTACACCATTTAAGCTTCACTTTTTGCTCATTCTCAATCAAGCGTAATACAGGTGGGACGACTGGGGGGATCCAAGCACTGACTCTCTTTTCTCTCAATTCTTTCTGTTTGATTTTCAGGGAATTACGAATGTCACGAACACCTTTTGTCACATCGTCTGTTATATAGACATAGGGAGATTCACTTCCGGCTACTCTTCTGAACAGGTTTTCACGCAATTTCTTGTTTCCCTGAAGGATACAGAATTTGTCCTTATCATCCTGGAGCTGGATTTTGATAAATCGATCCGTAAACTCAAGTAGTTCAAATTGGGTATTAATCCCAAGATGTTGGGAGAGTAAGGCGTTAACATGCTCCTTAGCTTTTGACTTAGATTCACCTTTAATGTTCCATAGAATAATATTCCTTCTTCTATCCATGTTTTCTACCACAAGGACTCTCGTAGCTAACTCACCAAAACCGGGTTCCTTTGCAATTTGTTTACGTAGTGCCGATATTTCCTGCTTAATACTGGATAACTCATTTTCGTGGGTCACTTTTGCTAATTCCAAATCTTCAACACGAGATGTTAGGGACGCTAAACCAGACTTAATGTCACTGATTTCCCTTTTTATTTACGAAATATCATTCTTAGTTTCTTCGACGATGGCAAGGATTTTATCCAACTTTGAAAAATTATCAGTCGATTCTGTGGACCCTCTAGACTCGTCCAAATCGCTTTGTCTTGATCGCTTTCCGCTTTTCTTAACCATATTGGTATCCAAAAATGTTTATAATTTTCAAATAGCTCGATAAACGAACGCTCAAGATAATTCACTAGACACTTCACTTGTCAACTTATCAAATAATTTTTTGTATTGTTCTCTATCCAATAATGTTTATAATTTTCAAATAGATCGATAAACGAACGCCCAAGATATTTCACAGCAAATTTTACACAGCGCTCGCACAGGGATGTTACTACTCCGGGTGCATTGAATGAACTGGACTATCTGTGTGAATATGGGTGTGTGTGAGTGTGTATATGTGTGTGTGTATATGTGTGTGTGTGTATATCTGTGTGTGTGTATGTGTGTGTGTGTGTGTATATATGTGTGTGTGTATATATATGTGTGTGTGTATATGTGTGTGTGTGTGTGTGTGTGTGTGTGTGTGTATGTGTGTGTGTGTGTGTGTATGTGTGTGTGTGTGTGTGTGTGTGTGTATGTGTGTGTTTATGTGTGTGTGTGTGTATGTATGTATGTATATATATATATATATATGTATGTATATATATATATATATATATATATATATATATATATATATATATATATATATATATATATATATATATATATATATATATATATATATATATATATATATATATATATATATATATATATATATGTGTGTGTGTGTGTGTGTGTGTGTGTGTGTGTGTGTGTGTGTGTGTGTGTGTGTGTGTGTGTGTGTGTGTGTGTGTGTGTGTGTGTGTGTGTGTGTGTGTGTGTGTGTGTGTGTGTGTGTGTGTGTGTGTGTGTGTGTGTGTGTGTGTGTGTGTGTGTGTGTGTGTGTGTGTGTGTGTGTGTGTGTGTGTGTGTGTATGTGTCTGTGTGTGTGTGTGTGTGTGTGTGTGTGTGTGTGTGTGTGTGAGTGTGTGTGTGTGTGTGTGTGTGTGTGTGTGTGTGTGTGTGTATATGTTTTTGTGTATATATGTGTGTGTATGTGTGTATATATGTGTGTGTGTGTGTTTATGTGGGCGTGTGTGTGTTTATGTGGGCGTGTGTGTGTGTGTGTGTATGTATGTGTGTGTATATATATATATATGTGTGTGTGTGTGTGTGTGTATATGTGTGTGTTTGTGTGTGTGTGTGTGTCTGTGTGTGTGTGTGAGTATATGTGTGTGTGTGTGTATATATATGTGTGTGTGTATGTGTGTGTCTGTGTGTATATATATATATATATATATATGTGTGTGTGTGTGTATATGTGTGTGTCTGTGTGTATATGTGTGTGTCTGTGTGTATATGGGTGTGTGTCTGTGTGTATATATGTGTGTCTGTGTGTGTGTATATATGTGTGTGTGTGTATATATGTGTGTGTGTGTATATATATGTGTGTGTGTGTATATATACATGTGTGTGTGTATATGTGTGTGTTTGTGTTTGTGTGTGTGTGTGTGTGTTTGTGTATGTAAATGAACCGAAAAATAGCATCGGACACGTCTCCATGATTCAAAAATAAAATAGGAAGACCTATTCGAATTTTTTTTAGTAGAACTTTCCATATCTCGTAATTCAAATTCACAATAAAGTTAAAAAACATATTTTCGCACGAGGTACGAGTGCCAATTTTGGATGTATTGTTTGGCAATTTTTTTGCGGTCAGGATAGCGAGGAATACATTTCTTTCAGCCTTCAGCCCTTTCATCGCCTGCCTTCAAAACATTTTGGTTAGAATTCAGCGGTGCCAATTGAAGAGGGGCAAGGGGGCCTGCACACCCTCTAAATTTTCGTCCCTCGTCTTAGATTCTGGAAAATATCGGTACTCGTGTAGAATCTGGGCAGTGCGCCACAATTGTACTTCAAAGATCTTTATGAAAACAGGGTTACGCTGCCTTGTGGTAGTATAAACAAAGGGTTTTTCTCCGGGAACTATGTTTAAACTTCAGTTTTTTGGGGTTTTTGGGGGACTAAACGGTACCTAGGATGGGTTAGGTTAGGTTAGAGATGAGATGAGATGGGTTTAGTTTTCAACTAATAATTTTATCATACTTAACTGGCACTTATCACATTTTTAAAATAACATTATCAATCAACCATAGAAAATGGTAAGAACGTGTGACGCTTTATTAAGCCACTATTGTGGCTTGAGCAGCGTCACACAATCTTTCATCATAAACCAAACTCATTCACTCTTCCTACTCTTTTCTTACCATTCAATACTATTCAACCCTCCCGAATGAAAAAAATAGCCACAAAACACCCCTCCCCCCCCAAAAAAAAACAACAAAAAACAAACTAACAATCAAATATACTCAATTCCCACCCAACAAAACTTTTTTAATCTAATTTTAAACTGAAACTGCTTTTCTGACTCTCTTATCCTCTCCGGGAAACCATTCCAAAAATTAACTGCATAATTTATAATTACAAAACTAGATCGACTCGAACTCCGTACTTCTGAGACTAAGCTTCCACGACCTCTAGTCCTATGCTGATGATAATGTGAATTAAACTTAAAAAAAATCTCTAAAATATTCAGGAGATAATCTATTATGCACTCGGTAAGTAAACACTCCCGCCCGATGGTCCCTGATTTGATGAACTTTTAAAACTCTAAAACTCATAAAACATTCATGCGTGTGCTCATACTGAATAAACTCACCTAGTACTCGAAGCGCCTTATTCTGAAGAGTCTGTTGTCCTTTAATATATGAAGGAAAATAAGATTCATAAATACAGCAACCATAAACAATAATAGAATAAATATAAGTATGATGTATATTTCTTAAAACAGTTTAAAGTAACACGTGTTTCAAACGCCGCATCACTCCAAGTCCTCGTGCGAGTTTAGACGATATCATGTTTATGTGATTCTTCCAACTAAACTTTATTTTCAAAAACCTGTGAAAGCGACAAATTTTCAAATACTGTAGAAGCTCTTATTACGATTTTCCTATCCTCCTAAAAATTATATAATTTGTCTTAGAAGTACGCATTAAAAGCAAGGTAACTCATGGAGGTAAACACCAAAAGGGTTTCCAGCGTTCGGTTTGCTTTATCTACTAGCTCTTCCAGTGACGGTGCAAAAATGTCAAAGCAGTATTAGTACAGTCAATCTAGCGTCAAATAGGACTCGACCGCAGACAAATTGCAACAGAAATGATTTTTACACTATCTTGTAGAGAAAAAAAACTGTACAACATATCAAAAGTTGAGTGGGGGTGCAAAATACCCAACGGGGTGCAAAATAAGTGTTTTTTAGCATTTTCCGTTTGTTTTTTGTTGTTTTTAGCGGAAATTTTCCGTTATCCTAGAGCTGAGCATTTATTTCATAGGATTCGTGTTTCTGAACAAGTTGTGCTTGCTGAATTCAATTAGAACATCAGATTCAAGTTTTGGCGCATTGTTACGGTTTCACATTTATCGCCAAACAAGAACTTCGTATTTTTTCTCCATATTTCCCTTTTTTCGTCCTTTGAGGGGAATGAAGTCAGGAATAACATCGCCCTATCGACTGAATACTATATTTTTGGAAAGTTCCGTACATTCTAAGATTGTCGTTGTTGGAACCCTTGGTCCCAGTTTTGTCAGATAAATGTCCCTCCCAGATTCATTTCTTTGGGCCCCTTAATTATTTTCCTTCCTTTTGTAATAAATGTTAATTTTCCTATTATTTTTTGACGCCATTTTGGGTCCTCTTAACTGCGTACGTGTTTAATTCACCACGAGGGAAAAAGTGTGCAGTTAGGGAGATTGGCCAGTATATTAAGAGCCCTGGGATTGGTTGGAAAGATTCATTTACCACCCCTAGTAACCCCCACCGCGTGCTGCGGTTAGCGGGCTGGGAGAATTTGTCCTTTTTCAGTTCAGTTCTTTTTATACATGTAATTGTGAATATAGTAACAATTTTTCTATGTACCTATTTTACTTTTCAGCTTAGGCCAAGACTAAAGGGTTAATTAGAAAATCTTATCGGTAAACTTTGGCTTTAAATGTGGCCATAGACCACCCGATCACGTTAGTATAAAGGAAGCGTTGGGGTAAGAGCGGGAATCTCTCTAACATTTGGGCCGACAAGGGGTTCTACCCTTACAGTAAGTGGTGTAGCAACCTTTTTTGCACCATTTTTGCCTTTAAAAGTGGTGATCCCGCACATACACCCCAATAAGTGGTGCCAGCGGTAATTAGCACTACGAACATTGGTGGCAGCAAGAACAGGAATTATTAACGGAGTTGATAATAAAAGAATTCTGCGCTTTCGAAGAGACAAGGAATTTAGCCTTATGACGACAGTGTTCTTTCAAAAATCAGATACGTTCGTATTCCTGACTTCACTGCACTGGATCCCAGTGCTAGTCTTGATACTCTCTGGCTTTCGTCGTGGTATCTGAAGACTCCAAGGCCGGGATGGAATGGGACACATCAGACTGTCATGGTTGGAAACCATCCGGGGAAAGCGTCTGTAATATTTCTCCCGATGATTGATCTGTCTGCCAGTGATGACACCTGTGTGTACTCTACGTTGATGTTCATCGCAGACCAAGCTAAACGCCATGGATTTGCCCCAGTCGTGACCTTCGATCAGCCATTGTGGTGGAAAGCTATGAAAATGGTTGAGGCTTCTGAACCAGGAAGTGAGCTCTCAGCAGTAGTCCTGAAACTCGGTGGGTTTCACACAACCATGAGCTTTATTGGATGCATAGGATACACAATGGAAGGATCCGGTCTCCGCGAAGTCCTGGAACTTGCATATGCCCTAAACACTGTTCCCCATCTCCTAAGTGGAAAGGCTATTTCACGAGCTGTTCGAGGTCTCTTGCTAGTTGATAGTGCTCCACATGCCGTGCTGCTCTCCGAGTTATTTGACGATGATCCCTGTTCAGAACCTGAAACAAAGTTAGGCACCAAAGAAGTTGCAGACCTTAAAACACTATGCAGCAAGCTAATGAATGGAGAGGCAACAATGACGGAGGTTGAAGAAAATCCTGCACTCAAGCGGATCAAAGGTTTCGTCGACCAGAAGATACTTGATCTGTCTCAGCACAGAACTTCAAAGCTGTGGTTTCCGCTTATGAATTTGGTTGGGATACTTCGTTCTTTCATCAAAGCTGAGCGGATGGGGCTTTGGGGCTTAAACCTAAAGTCTGTGTCTGAAATGCTACCTTTTCTTGCGGCCTGTGGTCACAACAACTATGCCAAATCGTGCCGAATATACCTTCAGAAGATGGTGAAGCTTGAAGAAACCCTTCTACTGTTCATAGTTCATTCCAACAAGGAATGCACGTCGTCAGACGATCTGATCGCTATTGGGCTGGCTTGTCGACGGATCTAGTTATTGAACAAGAGCTTATGCGCTCGTTGAAAACAGCAGGCGGACTGACTAAGGGTACGGGCATGACCGAAACCCAGAGGTCTCTGTGGGTTTTAGCACGCCCAACCTGCTCTGCTGTTAACCTCCTAATGGAAGATCTGACGCAAATTCTCTATGGGACAAGCGAGCAGCACAAGGAGAACGCAGGCCCCAGACAAGAACGAGACTTCAAGGATACGCAGGCGATGGTCACGCACTTTGAAAATGGCTCACCATTCGGAGGGGATACCCAGCTTAGAAGCATTGCTACCGGTTTGACTGCATATGAATCTGCAAACGTTGACTGTGCGAAGGCTGTCGGGCTAAAAATCCTTGATGGTATGACTGGAAAAGTGGCAAAGGATTTTGTCTTCCGAAGAAAGGAACAGGCAGTCCAGATAACAACAAAGCAAACAGCTGGAGGAGATTGCAAGCGACTGGATCCAGCTTTGCTATTCCAACGCTTCATTGCGTTAGCTAAAAGGACAAGACTTCCTGAATCAGAGTGCTTCCGGTATGAACTTTGTTCGTATCCCGCTGCTCTGTTTGACAGCTCATTTATGCCGAGGGTGCCGAACAAGGCCGAATTCGCCAAGGCCATTGCACTTGCATGCAAACTCGAAGAAATTCCGTGTCTGCTGAACGACGGAACACACTACGTACTTGACGGCGGATCTCTATTGCACCGAGTCCCATGGATAAAAAATGACACGCGTGCGGGTATCATACAGAGCTACTCTCTGTATATTTCGCGGAAGTACCCTGGCGCAACTGTTGTTTTCGATGGGTATGATAGTGGACCTTCCATCAAAGATATGGCCCATTCGTATCGTAATCGAACGATTGGTCGCGAGGTTATCTTCACGAATGACATGCGTCTGAAAGTTAAGAAAGAAGAATCTCTCGGGAACAAGAAAAACAAGTCAAGATTCATTAGTGCGCTTGCAGTTCATCTCCGGAAAAAAGGCTATTTTGTTGTCCAAGCCCCCAGTGATGCAGAAGTGTCTATTTTAAAAGCTGCCATCGAATCAGTTAAAAAGAAGGTAACTGCCGTTATTGGAGAAGATACGGATCTTCTGGTCCTTCTCTGCTACCACTGTGATGTCTCCACTAACAAGGTGTACTTCTCCCCAGAGCCAAAGAAAAATAAAGAGCGAAGGTGCTGGGATATTCATGAAATGAAAAAAAGATTAGGCCAAGAAGTATGTGGTCTGATCCTCTTTGCCCATGCATTCCTTGGGTGTGATTCTACATCACGTGTCCACAACATCGGAAAAGGTCTTACCCTGAAAAAAGTGATAGAAGACTAAAGTTTTCGAGCATCTGCCAAGGTCTTTATGAAGAAGGCAGCAACAAAAATCGAAGTCAAGGACGCACCTCTTATAATATATGGTGGAAAGAAGGGGGGAAATCTGAACGAGCTTCGAAAGCAGCTCTTCGAAATAAAGCTCGTCACAGCAACGGCTTTTGTTCGCCCAGAGCAGCTACCTCCCACATCCAACTCTGCAGCATTTCACAGCTATAGAGTTTACTTTCAGGTACACGCCTGGAATGACGACCGTAATCTAGAATTGGACCCTCAAGAGTGGGGCTGGAAGGACCGAAATGGTACATTATACCCTGTGATGACGGACCTACCCCCAGCACCTCCCCAACTTCTTAAGATTGTTAAGTGTTCCTGCCGTTCAAACTGCAACTCTGCTCGGTGCACTTGTGTCAGAAACGGCATGTCATGCACTCTCGCGTGCAAAACTTGTCAGGGAGCAGAATGTGATAATTCTCCCAAATCAGAAGATCTCATCGACGATCTCGACGACGAAGTTTCAAACTACACTGCCAGTGATTAATGTCGCAAGTCATTTGAAAAGTTGCCTGCTTTTTACCAATGTGATTTTTGTTACCTGTGATTTTAGTCAGTTAATACATTAAGAGATGATTTATTATTTTTAAGAAACCTTTTGGTGATGAATGTGAAACACTGTCGGTTGAACATATCCTTGATCTGATGTGATATTCGAGTTCATCGCATAAAACTACTCAAGAAATGTGGTCAAACGACTATGCTATAATAGAATCGCGAACTTCGTGAATGGTGATGAATGTGAAACACTTTTGGTTCACCGTATCTTAAATCTGATGTAATATTCGAGTTCAGCACATAAAATTACATCAGAAATGTGTTTCCCATGAAGTAAACTCTAAGCCTTGAGAAAATCGAAAATTTAGGCTTAAAAACGAAAAATAAAACACAAAACGCTAAAAAACACTAATTTTGCACCCCGCTAGGTTTTTCAACTTTTGATATGTTGTACAGTTTTTTTTCTCTACAAGATGGTGTAAAAATCATTTCTGTTGCAATTTGTTTGCGGTCAAACCTTATATTGATTAAATAAAAAAAACAAGTTTTTTTAACTGAAAGTAAGGAACGACGTTAAAACTTAAAACGAACAGAAATTATTCCGTATATGAAGGGGGCTGTCCCCTCCTCAACGCCTCGCTCTTTACGCTAAAGTTTTTTTATTGTTTAAAAAAATAGAGTTGTGAGAAAGTCAAACTTTAGCGTAAAGAGCGAGGCGTTGAGGAGGGGACAGCCCCTTTCATATATGAATTACTTTCTGTTCATTTTTAGATTTAACGTTTTTCATTAAGTTAAGCTAAAAAAACTTTTTTTTTTTATTTAATTTTTGATAGTTTTTGAATTAATTAAGGGTTTTTTCTTTTCTAAAAGTAAATGAATAATTAAAAAAAAATTTTCATATTATATTTTGTTAAATGGCTTTATCGAAACTTGTTTAATTTTATTTACGAACGTTTTTATTAGTAATAAATATACGTAACTTAGAATTAACTTACGTAACGAACTTCTATATTCATAAATTTTTAACACGTATATTAGGGGTTCGCCCCCTAGTCAATACCCTGCTCTTTAAACTATAGTTCGAATTTTTTTTCCAGTTCTTTAAAAATGACCTCTTAATCACAATTAGTTGATCAGTTGAAAAACTTGTTTTTTTTTATTTAATTCCTGATCTTTTTCTTTAATAATGCTGGGAAATCCGGCGCCCCCTTCATAGCAATGTCCCTTCCCCCAAGTAAACTTGCGTCATGGCCCGGGCCTTCCCTATGTCCGCCGACCCGCTCCGTCCCCCACCTCCCCGACAAACACACCTCTGAAAAATTCTGTAAACATCCCAATAACCAAAACTAAATGTTAACATTGAGTAAAGTTCATAACTTTCAGCCCTCCCCCTGGGGACTTTGGGGGATCAAGTCATCCTAAAAGACATTTTTATCATATTTTCGACCATGCTGAACAAAATGGCTATCTCAAAATTTTGATCGGGTGACTTTGGGAAAAAAATAAGAGTGGGATGGGGCCTATTTGCACTATATTTTTTTTTGTCAATTAATAGGAAAACTTTACACGTTATATCAAGTTCCAATGAGACCTCTTATGGCATTATAGTACCAGTGGGTCGATACCATTATCCCTGGGAAAACAAACAAAAAAAACAAACAAACAAACAAATAAACACGCACCCGTGATCTTTCTTCTGGCAAAAAATTGTAAAATTCAACATATTTGTAGATAGGAGCTTTTAACTTCTACAGTAGGGTTCTCTGATACGCTGAATATGATGGTGGAATTTTCATTAATATTTCATAATTTTTTGGGGGTCTTCCCTCCTTTTTTCAAAAATAAACCAAATTTTCTCATGCGCTTAACTTTTGATGGGTAAGATTAAACTTGATGAATCTTATATATTTGAAATCAGGATCGAAATCTGATTATTTTGATGTATCTATTGGTATCAAAATCCTGTTTTTGTGAGTTTCGGTTACCATTGAGCCGGGTCGCTCCTTACTTACAGTTCGTTATCACGAACTGTTTGACTGTACTATATCATCTGCAAATGCTGTAACAGTTGCATCAGGCATGTAGAACCTCAGAGGATCGACGTATACGAGAAAGAGTAACGGACCCAGGACTGAGCCCTGCGGAATTTCACATTTTACAGGAGAGACTCCACTTGCGATGTCACCTAACATTACCTTAGCTGACCTTCCATACAAATATGATTTAAACCAACCCAGGCAAACATCTTTTATCCCCAAACTAGACACAGCAACAACCCAAAATCCAAAGTGTCGAAGGATTTTTTGAAGTCCACAAAGATCGTTAAAGGAATGAGACCTTTTTCTAGAGCTCCATTGACTCCATTGGTTAGGTTATGTTACGTATTTGATATATGTTATGCTTTACCCCCACCCCCCTAATGTGCAAATATATAGCCCAAATTTGTTTCTGAACTATTATATTTTCATAATATTTTGTTTTATTTCATTAGCATTAATCAAACTTCACTTATCGCGCACTTAGCAGATTCTACACAAGTATCAACATATCTTTTTGAGGTGCATTTTTATGAAAAATTTCTCATGGAGAAAAAGGAAAAACGATAAATTTGCCTCCTCCGTCAAGATATTGAAAAATAATCTTTGCCTCCTTCCTGAATTTTTGTGAACTGACATCACTGTTAACCTCCTGTTTTTTAAGATAATTTGTATTGTTTTTATATTTACCTTAGGGCCTAACACTGAAGTTTGTGGATTAAGTCTACATAAACGCAGTTAATCTCTTCTAAAACTATCTCCAATTAATTCGAGATAGTTGGCAAAATCTAAATAGATGCCACCCTTTTTCAATGCAAAGTAAGGTTTTTGAGTTATGTTTGATATTCTCATGCCCTGATGTCCATTGTTACTAATCACCTCTTTGGCTTTGAGATTTAAACATATACTATTTTATGGTTTAGACATTTTATCATCCTTGGTAATTTACCAAGATCTTGCTAGATAACCCACAAAATTGAGATGTTACTTTGAGTAACCTTATCACAGTCATATGGAATTTGGTTTTTATTTGATAACATTTCTTTTGCAAAATATACAGGAAAGGCATTTAAGCTCAGTAACATCTTTTGTCTTCTGTTTTCCTTAGAGTTCAATCTTCTGGGATATCTAGATTACTTACGGAGATACTATTTGCTAAAATACCTCTGGGAATAAAGTTGTGACGGCAGTGGGAAAAAAGCCTCTAATAAGCTGATTCTCCTAAACGGAAATTAGAAGAACATGCCAGCTTGGCGAAAGATTAAAGAATAAAAACTAAGAAAACATAGAAACGAAATTTATAGAAATTTTGGTAAAAACAAAACACAAGTAAACTGAACAATGTCTTGTCTATTATAGATATAATCTTTGTTTCAGTTATAAATATCCCGCTACGCCTTCTGATTTGTATAGATATTAAATTTTTTTAAACTGAAAGTAATAAGTAACATTAAAACTTGAAACAAACAGAAATTGTTCACGTATATGAGGAGGGTTGCCCCTTCTTCAACACTCGCTCTTTACGCTAAAGTTAGAATTTTTGTCACAATTCAAACACAATCTTATGGGAAGTATTTTTAAAAAACTTTAAGACTTTAGCTTAAAGAGCGAAGGTTGGAGAAGGGGACCCCTCCCCCCCTCATATACGGAACAATTTTCGTTTGTTTTAAGTTTGAATGTTGCTGCTTACTTTCAGTTCAAAAAACTTGGTCTGCTATTTAATTTCTGATTGTTTTTCAAATTTTGCAGAAAATCCCCCCCCCCCGTCAGTGGTGGATCCAGGTGGGGGCACGCACCCCCCTCTAACGTAGTGGCGGATTTGGGGTTGGAGTTGCAACCGCCTGCTCTGGTTGGGGTTGGGACGATGTAACACTTTAGTCATTTTTTGTAATTGGTTTTAAATAGTTGAGTTATTAATTAGCTTTATTGTTAAGACTGTTTCTGTTTCCAAACAAGTGTGAAACAATGTGTCAGTTACCGTAGAAAGGGGTAACTTTGAACGTTAGGGGTAACTTTGAACAAAATCAGTAACAAACATTAACCGCTCTCTATTGCACAACAGTGGAATTGCTCGTTCGAACTTATTACTAGATTATTGCTAGATGGCGTGTGAATCAGTTGGTAGTTCTTGAAATCATCATCGGACAAAATTTTATCTTGTTAATTGCAAGAGAATTTGAGCTGTCCGAAATTGGGAAAAAGTGCTAAAAGTAAGTTACCCTTTTTTACTTAGATAAACTAAAATAGGACTTTCATTTTGACATTTTTCTATAGCTGAGGAGCCGAAACGTTAGGTTTTCTGGTGAAATCTCTTCCTAATGCCATAGGTTCAATATGGCGGCAGTGTTCAATGTTTCCCGCAAATATTTTGTTTTTTTGGGGTAACTTTGAACATTCGTTCAAAGTTAGCCTTGTCTTTCTACAATATGGATTTCAATGTTCTCTGCTGGCCAATTGTTAAAATGTGCGTTGAATTGGTGTAATAATAATAATGTTTATTTTTAACCCACTTTTAAGCAAAACAAGTGGAGCAAATTACACTAATAAGATTACACTAAAAGTGTTTGCTCTGCTGTTCAGACCTTTAGGAAACCATTGCGAATCTGTTGATCCTAGGAAAACGCAAATCAAGTTCAGGTGTTAAACTTGGTTTTAACTACTGATTACATTTTGGACCACTTCCTAATTCTTTCAGGCCTACTTTTCAAAAGGGAAAAATATTCAAAGGGAGCAATTCTTCTTTGATGGAAGTCTGTTAGCAATCAATGGGAGTGGAGGGGAAATCTCATCTGCCAAAATTGAAGTTTCTGTATTACCTGGCTCTAATAGAGCGTGCATAAACAATTTGAAAGAGTCGTCTTTCACAGCTTGCTGTGCAAAGACAGCTGACAATTGTCGATAAAAATTGGTGGGATTTTCCTCGTCTCTTTTGTAAAAACCTAGAATTGTACATATTTTTCCTTTGAAAATTTTGGTTTTATTTCCTTCTGGTTTCATCGTTGGTATTTTAGTCTTGGCTTTGTTTGAATTCTTCACATTTTATCGGTTTTACCGAAGTATTCGCTAAAATAAAATCTTCATTGACCTTTTTCAAAATCCCCAGTTGATTTAATTTTTTTTTGTTTTTTACTGTGTCAATTTTTACAGATGCCAAGAACATACACGAGACCAGCAAATGCAAGAAAGTATGCGAGTTATGATGAAGAAGTGATGGGAAAAGCTCTCAAGGACTTAAAAAAAGGAGACCTAACAATGAGAAAGGCTTCAAATAAATACGGGGTTTCTTTGGGTACTCTTTCTCACCGAATGAATAAAAAGCACAACAAAAAGGTGGGAAGACCGACGGTATTGTCGGAGCTCGAAGAAGAAGCCATCGTCTCTCAATTGCTTACCCGTGCCGAGTGGGGGTTCCCCGTCGATCGCTTCGAGTTGAAACTCATAGTCAAAAGTTATCTTGAATAAGTTGGAAAAAGAGTAGATTGCTTTAAGAATAATGTACCAGGACGAGATTTCATCAATTCCTTTCTAGATCGACATCGTTCAAAGCTTCGATTGAGAACCGTAGCCAACTACTCAAAGAAACATGCTTCTGTTTCGTCTGAAATGTTGAATGAGTACTATGACAATTTAGAAGTGACCATTCAGGATGTGCCTTTTTCGAATATTTACAATTATGATGAGACTAACTTAACCGACAACCCCGAGAAAAAGAAATGCATCGTGAAAAGAGGTGCCAAATACCCCTCCAAGATAAAGAAATAAAACAAAGGGAGCAATATCCCTAATGATATGTGGAAATGCAGAAGGCGAACTGCTTCCACCATTCGTGTGCTATAAAGCCAGATGGTTTGTGTGTGATGTTTTTGAAGAGTGGTTTATGTCACTAGCACTGCCTCACCTGAAGAAGAGAGCAGGAGTGAAAGTTTTGTTGGGTGACAACCTGTCTTCCCACTTTTCTGCCAAAGTGTTGAAAGTCTGTAGAGAAAACAACATTCGCTTTGTATGCCTCCCCCCAAACGCTACAGATATACTGCAACCGCTGGACGTTGCTTTTTTCGCTCCAATGAAAAGGGCATGGAGGAAAATGCTTGATTATTACAAAATGGACAACCCAAACGAAACCGCGGTAAGAAAAGACAAATTCCCCCAGCTTTTAAAGCTACTCCTGGAAAGTCTAGCCACAAATGGAAAAGCAAATCTTAAATATGGCTTTGCCAAGTGCTTATCACGCTCCAGAGTCTTCCAGGACCACCCGCTTTCGGCCCAGCAAACTCCGCACGAGGTTGCGGACAACGTCAGCAAAGTTTTATTGTATGTCCTGCAAGCCCGCAGATTTAAAAAATCTGTGAGGAACGTCACGCCTAAACGTCTTAGCGTCGCACCAGGGAAAAGTATTGGAGACGCAGAGGATTCAAGTCATTCAAGTTGCGAGCCCGACATGACTGACGTCCCAACAGGATGCGAGAGCGAGTCTGAAATGGAAGTTGATGAGTCGGCGAGCGCTGGGCTCTCTAGGCTGTCGAGTGGGGCAGTAGCCACAACGGGTTCAAATTACCCACCAACCTGCTTGGACGGACGTTGGTTCATCGCAAAGTTCTTCATGGGGCGTATTTAAAAGTATTTGGCAGTTTTGGAGGTAGATGCTCCTTCCTCTGACGGCTCGCTAAACGTGATCTGCCTGCAAAAAAACAAGGATGGATCCTTCTATTTTCCCAGGTTGAAAGACTCAGCATCAATCCATCCTGACCAGGTACAGGGAGATCTTCCAGCCCCTCGACTCGCTCACGGCGCAAAATTTGTATTTTATCATGACTTTGGTCAGCTGATACTGCACTAATTTGACTCTCTTTTGCCTTTTTATTTTAGAAGTGATGCTTTAAAAGCCAATATTTGGCTTTTATATTATAAAAGCCAATTCTTTTGATGTGTGTATCTTTATCAATTTTTTTTTATAATTTCGATTACTATTAAGCCGAGTCGCTTCTTACACACCGTTCTTTACCATGAACTATTTGATTATTTTTGTTAAAGAATCGTTAATAAAACATCTTATTTGGTATCTGAACATGGTATTTACTGATAAGTAAACTCTTTATTTTTCTAGATTGAACATTTTTTTATCGAAAACTATTACAGTGTAATGTATGCAATAAATACGGGATAGTATAATAAAACAAAACCAAAAGGTATTTGGAAGCGGCACTTGGAAAGACTTTAAAAGAAGAGCGAAGAGAACGTGTTAGCTGGCAAAATTGTTGCGCTGGTAGTCCTCAAGGATAATCTTCTTGATAAAAAAGGGTGGTCATCATAAGTGCAAAGTTGTTGAGAAGCTAGTTCAGGAGTCTAATGAGAAACGTTCTGAATTTTTCTGTGCTCCTTAAAAAGTCCAGATCAATCACGAGTTGAAAGAGGTATAACATATTTTGTATGTGCTCAAAGCTCATAAGGAAGGGTTGGGGGGAGCAGGGACACTCCTATGAGCCGTATTTTTGGGCCTTCAATTGTAAAGACTGAAGGTCTTTGCATGATATATATTTTAATTAAACGTAACCGCCATGTGTGAAATAAAAACTTAATTTGTCTTTACCTTGGACTTCCATGTTGCAACATAAGCCTCGGATTTGTAGTCAACTGGATCATGAACCATTAAATACTAATTTTGTGGAAAGTAGACATCTCTTGAGAACAACGTGCTCAGTTTTTGTCTTTTTTTTATTTAGGAGTTCATGTTGCAATCTTAAGTGCTTTTGATTGTTCAGGTTTGATCATTTAGAATCAAACAATTCCCTAAACAATCCCTTGTCACGAGTCGAAAAGGCTACAAAATGCCTATATTTACAAAGTTGCGGTGGGCTGGGTATTGGAGAGGGTACAGCTGCAAGTGTGCCCACTGCTGGGCCTTAAATCACACATATTGAAACCTTTGCGTCAATGTGATTACAACATGTAGTTACATGTCCAACATCTTTTAAGTATTAATCAAAGGTATTTCAATTGGGTTGTGCATAGTACAGCATTAGACTCAAGCTTGCAATCATTAAGTTTAGAGAAACTTCTTTTGAAAATCGAACACCATTTTCAAAATATTTACTTGGTGTGTTTTGATTTAGGACTGCCATACTGCAATTTTAATGATTTTTAATTACTAGTTTTGAATCATGAAGGATAATTCCCTTTATAATATAGGAATGATCAGAAGATGAAAGAGGTAAGGCATGTCTGCATATGTGAAGGTGGGTATAGGGGGGCGAATGGAGGGTTATCAGCTCAGGAACCTTCTTAGAACCCTCTGATGATATTAATTGTCAATCCTTGTTTGAATCTCATTTCCACAATATGCAACATGTTCACTGTTTGTACGACATGTTCACGATTAGTTTGTCAGTGACAGTTATAAAAATTAGATCGGTTGTTCTGGGCTTTGCGACTTTTTACTTCTGAAAAAATGAATTAAAGGATTTGTATTTAATGTTTTGTGAAAAATAAAATTAAGCGGTCCTGCGTGTTTAAAGTAAAGACTGTGGTATTAGGCAGAACTACTTTGAGTTAGAAAAGCGTTTGTATATTATACAAGCTCTTCACAGAAGGTCAAGAAAATACTAATGTTCATGCACGCTCTGGATGACCGAGCACATCAACAACCAATAAAAAAAATCATGTGAATAAATTGTTAATTCAATCAAACATGTGAATGAAATTGTTACGGAGAATCGTCGAATCACCATTAGATAAGTTTTCAGGTATATGCGTATTGTTTCAATTATTCTTTGCACTTTCTTCAGATGCTTTAGGCTTAAACATGTGGCAGCCAAGTGTATTCAAAAGTGCTTAATTTGACTAAAAGTATTGTCGCATTGACATTCTTACATTTTTGTTATTTATTTGATACTTACGTATTATAGCGACAACACTCAAGAAGTGAAGTTAGGTTAATCCTAATGAAATATACCTAAATTTGACGAAAACACAACACTTTAGTAACAAAACTGTGGAAACTACGATAAATAATTATGGAAGGCAGGCCACACAAAACGCATTATATTACATACCTAACCTAACCGCCTTCATATATTAAATATTTTATTAAAATATACCTGCATAGTATTTTGTCTCAGTCAGTCTTAGCTGATTATCACCAAGTGGACACAGAAAACCGGTTTCACTACAGATTAAGAAAAAAGTGTGGTCGCTATAACACGAAAGTACCGTTTGTTTTTTAGACAAAAATGATACTTTTAACCTACCTCAACCACTGTTTCACCAGGCTTGAGTCTTTGGCTTTTTCTTGTTCACAGGCTGAAAAGACCCTTGAAAGGACACTTTTACTCCACATTTGAGGAGGCAAAGACTGCACCGCTAAAAGAGCTCAAGGTAATACAAAAAACTCGTACCGGGAGTGCTTTGAACATTGCAAAAAGCGCCGAAACAAGTGCACTATATTCGAGGAGGATTACTTTGAAGAAAAAAAAATAGATATTGATGAATAAATAAATATATTTTCCTGAAAAATAAAAATTCACTTTTTGATTTGAATAAACCTTGTACCTTTTTTAGATCAAAGTTGAACACTATTTGTGGAAAATTTCTTAAAGTATTTTATAAAGAAATTTTAATTGGTTAATTCTGATACAACGATAAAACACAAAAAAAACATTGACTATTGTATAGTACGTAATGATTAATTCTTAAGACATATGAAAATCCAATCCATAATTGATGAATCGACTGAAATCTGTGTTTGGTGAGCTATGTATTCAGTTTATATGGAATTAATGTATAGAATTGTAGTTATGATCAATTGGACTATGGCTAACCAATGAGAAATCTAGCCAAACTGAACTTTTGTTGTTTTTACCTGTTCAGTTGCGTTATTAATTTCAATCAAATTTTGGATGACAATAGTTTGACAAGATTTTAATTCGTAGCGCTGTCCTATTATCACCGCTTCTCACCACGGCAGTTGATCACGTTACGTCATGTTACGAATAATTGCTTAGTTCTTTTCAACTTCATGTTTCGGAGTTGTGTCAATTATTTCTTTTTTTAAGTGGGAACGAATGATCTGTAAGCCAGACAACAAGAGTAATAGACATTTCGGTGTCAACAGTTCCTTGGCTGGTTTTCTTATTAACTAAGCGAAACAGTCGAAATGTCGAAAGGCTAAAGCTATGATTGGGAATAATTAGGAAATAATATACTGGATAGGCCAATAAAGAACGCTACCCTTGTTTTCTTATATACCCTTGATATCTCCTACCTATTCATTTTCTTTTTTTCCCTTTTTTACAGTAATATCTCAGTTTGCAATGAAATAAATGGACTTGCTAGTGTTAAGCGTCTAAACTGACGCTTATTCGACAGTTTATTTGATTATCGTTTTTCAGAACTCTTCGTTTTGGCTCATAGGCTTATAGATACGAATCCTCATTGCCATATCGCATGGTTCGCAGTAGGCTGTTATTACTACTTACTAGGTAAGTCAACTTTAAATCTGTTGTTTTTTGGTTCAGTATTCCGTGTATCCTCAATTTAAGACCTATTTTTTTTTACATGAAGCGTACAAGCTTTAACTTAGAACAGAACGTTTTTGTAATTAAATCAAAAAGCTAAGCAAAATTACGGTGTCAGATACAATGTATACAAGACCTAAGCTTAATGATGGTAGTAAATCAATGAAGATCATCGCGAAGGATAAACCGGTATTGTTATTACTTTTGCGAGTAATATTTATTTTCTTTTTGGTTTCGATTATAGGTTCAAAATTACTTAAAATCAATATTGATCGCTCTATTCGTCCATGTTCATATTCATTTTTTGGGGCTAATACAAATTCTTTGATGTACTAACACAGTAACTCAGTTCAATTATTGTTATTTACAAAGTAAGAAAAGGAATTTTAAATCGTGATTTTTTTAGTATCTTAAACCAAACAGTGACATCGGTTTTTTTTTTTTTTTTTTTTTTTTGTAGAAACAAATAGAGGGAGTTAGAATTAAAACAGACTGCCTGTTTTCGGTTCTTGTCCTATTTTTCAGAAAAAAAGAAAACAAAACAGATGGAATAAAGACAAATAGCATGTTCTCTGTTCTCTGGAAAATTCTGGAAAAGCTGACAACAGTTGTTTTTTTAGGGTAAATTTAAACAAAAAATCTTAACAAAAGAAGTGTATAAAGAAATTTTAAAAGTTGCATTAAACATAAGACGAATAGAAAGAAAGTAAAATAGTAATTCAAGCGAAAAACCAACATAAACACTATCAATAAATAAATGACAGACAAAACAAACATGAATTACAATAAATAATCAAGACAAACTTAAAACGAACAGAAACTACTGCACCCAGGAATAGGGCTAACGCCTCTATGCCTTTTAAAGACCAGAATTTCATTTGCGCTTTACTGAAAACGATTTTTATTTCAACTTCTGTTTTTTCATTGGTCATAGCACCCAAAAAAAGAAAGGAAATCACCACAATAACCAAGATTACTGAAAACAACTAATGATTGTAGATTGAAAGTCTAATATATAATGATGTTGATTCCTTAAAGTCTCAGCAATTTTAAGTTTATCATTGTTATAAAAGTGAAGATGTTTTAAATGTATTTTGTTTTGTTCAAAATGTTTTCATACTAGGCTACCCTTAAATTAGGTTAACTTATGTAAAGTTGATGCTTCAACTTAACCTAAATTATCCCAATTTAAAGGTAGTCTAATACAACTTTCGCCTAATTTAGAGCTAATTTAGCTAGCCAGAGCTAATTAAACCTAATGTAAAGATAACTTAAGCAGTCTAACTTAATCCCAATATAAACCTAGCTTAACCCTTCTTGAACGTCAAGGGAACAAAAAATTAAAATATGTATATTTCCATGAAAAAACCAAAAACTTTGAATGCTTAACGACAAAAACCATTCAACCAACAAACCATTCTCATGGTTTGACTATGTTAACATTTGTGTGGTTTAATAATTTGTTGAACATACGGTGTTTTAATATGTATGTGCTGAGTTTTGCCGAGTTTCTCAGATCGATTCGTGAGCGTTGAAATTCCTCATACTGATTTTTTTAAATAAATCTTTGAGTATTAATTTTAGGTTGAATGTTTTTACAAAGTCAAGATTTCTGTGGTGTGATAATTTTTTGAGTATACAGTGTTTGCAAATGTGCTTGCTGGATATCCATTACTAGCTCCAGAAGGTCGATTGTCGCCATATTGAGTATAACATCCCCATTTTGAGTTTAAAAGTTTAATATGTGGTATTTGTCAGTTAGTATGAAATCTTGAATAGAGCAGGGATTTACACTTGTCCTCTGTGTTTGTGTACATTAGGAAGTAGGTCTTGCGAGGATTGCAACGGTTCCCAATAGACTCTCTGGCAAAAGGATTCTTCTATTGCAATTGTCATAATGATAAGAGTGAGCAATGGCGAAACACCTATCCTGCCTTAGTTGCAAAAACATTTTCACACAATCTTAGTTTATGATTGAGGGACAGGTTTGCAGGGGATTCAAGTTGCTGTGAGAAGAGGAACATGGTTCGTAACACCACTACACTTTTCACGATCAAGTTGAAGTATTCATTTTTTGGTTAAATCTTAGGTGTATAGTAACTCCATTGAGAATTCATCTTGCTTCCTATAGAAATCTTCTTGTGCCTAGATAAGCTGGAATTCTGAGAAAATGCTTCAGTCTAGATCTTGGATTTATATGGTCTTTCTCTTTTATAATGGTCTTTGTCATATCTATGTATATATTAGAATTGTAAGAAAATATTTTACTGCAAACTTTGCAATTACGCCGATTTTCTCCACTATAAACTCTCTTGTGGGTGGATAAAGCGGGAGAAAAAGAAAAATGCTTTTGTGCACATCTTGCATTTGTAAGATTTATTCCTTTTTCCTTTGCTAATGGGTCTTTTTCCTGAATCTTTAATTGGGTTTCTCAGTATAGCTCATACTAGAGAAAAATTGTGTAATTACAAAGTGTGCAGTAAAGTATTTTTGCTGCAGAGATTTTATGCTAGAGAAAGACCATATAAATGCGTAATGTTAAGAGAAGCATTTTCTCAAAAATCGACCTATTAATCTAAGATTTAACCAGAAAAGGAATACTTCAACTTGATCGTGAAAAATGTAGTGGTGTTTTTTTTTTTTTTTTGAAATTCCAAGCTCGTCAGGGTTGAGTGTGCGTGTATATGTTAAGGTTCTTGGAAAAAATCAGGTATAATTAGCAATTAAAAAATTAAAGCTAAGAGTTGAATTAAAGATAATTAAAGCTTATAGTTGAATTAAACATGCTGGGCTTCCGTAAAGTATGAAGGCATTGTGTTGTCAAAATATAATAAATATAACCCTTAGAAGTGTGAGAATCCGAAAATTGTCAAGATACTTAAAACTTGAAGGGTTTAAGATGTCGAAGTGCAAACATTAAGTGTACAAATTGTGGAATTTTGGAAAATGCTGATATTCTTGAAGTGTGAAGGGTTTTGTTGTTGAAGTTCCTCTAAATTTTTAAACTTGAAATTTGTTGACTGTAAAGGGTTTAATTGTAGAAACCAGAAATTAAAAGTTGTAGGACTCTGAAGTTCCTTAGAAAGCTCAGACTCTTGCAATGAGAAGGATTTAGTTGTCAATTTGGAAAAATAAGAACTTAAAACTACTAAAAGTCAAAATTTGCCGAATTATAAAGGTTTTTGTTTCGTAAATCAGAAATTAAGAGTTTGAGAAATCCAAAATTCTTAAGATAAGTTGAGACTTTTGAAATGAGAATTGTTTTATTGTCAAAATTCAAGAAATAAGAACTCTAAATTGTTAAGATTGAAAGTTGTTGAATCATAAAGGCTTTAGTTGCAGAAAACTAAAGTTAAGAGTCTGGGAACTCCGGAATTCTTTAAAGAGCTGAGATTCTTGAAATGAGAAAGGGTTTGTTTTTGAAATTTAAAAAATAAGATTTCTAAAAAGTGGAAATTTCCTGGATGATAAAGGCTGTAGTTACAGAAGTATGGAATTAATGCTAGACCTGGTCGCTTAGCTGAAGTATGGCTAGAATTTAAAATTAAGCTTAAAAACCTTATTGGACAGCAATCTGAAGGGAAAAATCAAACATGTGGACAAGTGCCCGGAAGCCCGGATATTTTTTTGTCCCATAGCTGAAAAGCACATTCTTCGAAGGTTATAGCCTGGGCGTGGTCAACCACGTTTGATTGTGTTTAATATTGTTCCATCGCGTCTGATCATGTTCGATCATTTTTAACTGTGTTACTCAATGAGCATGGAAACCGGTTACTAGACTATCTCAAATTTGACAAAAAGATAAAAAAAAAGCACAAGACATTGTCGACATCGTAAACCGGTTATTTTCCCAAAAGGAAATCTTTGAATACTTTAAAATGAGGGGAATCCTCTCATGCATGGGATGAAATAAATCATGCGACGTCATAAAATTAACTGGAGTACTTACACAGAAAACAAATGAAAAATAACAAAAAGTCAACATATAGCACCAAAGTTTTTTAGGGCGAAGTATAAACTTTTTGCATTCTTAAGTTCCAAAAGAAATATATTATTTGCAGTTGTGGAAAAAAATATGAAAGTTCCAATACAATTTTCTTTAAAGTAGAATTTTTTTTCCAAATTTGAAACAAAAGCATTGTGTTTTAAAGTTAAGAATAAATAAATAACTATTCGTTAGGAATTTTTTAGTTGCAGAAAGAAGGGTTAAACGGTTATAGAGTTAAGAGGGGTAAAAAGGGTTAAGTAGGTTAAAGGGCTGAAAGGGTTAAACACACTCAGAGTTGCAAGTGTTAAATGGCTTAAAGGGTTGAAAGGGTTAAGGACAGTTGAAACCCGCCTTTCTCTCCGTCCTTCGACGACTTCGATGGAACCCTTTGCAATTTTCTCAAATTTTGGGAAAAGGCATCTTAATTGCTGTTAATTATAGTAGTCATGGAAATTAACTAGTTTTGAAAATAAAACAAGCGTCTTAGATAAGGCGTAGTCTAAAAATCACATCTACTTAAATACCATTTTAAATGACAAACAATTTGGCATGAATAAATGTTTTTATAATAAACACCTGTGTGAGGTAAGGCTAGTTTCACATGCCAATAGAAATATATTAACTTGAATGAATGAATGATTTTATTCAGTGACTAAACCCGCACAGGGTAAATATTACCTTCTCGGAAACATTAAGCAAAGCACGAAGAAATGTACAATGTAAAGTTGAATGTGCTGAAAGCGGCTTTGAACCCTTACTATGGTAACTACTTATGCAACAAAAGAATCTTCGTTTTATCGTGATTCGAACTGTGTAAAACTCTTTAAGTATAATGCTACCTATCCTGAGCTATTGATAAATAAATTGATGATAAATATGGGATTCAGTGCTTGAGAACAGTGGGATGGCGGTGTCAAACCTCCAACGATAAAAGTTTTTTTTTCTGAGAAAGATGGTTGATATTTTTTTCCCATGAGTAATTTTGCTGACCCACTGGTCATAAAATAACGGGAGTGGTTCATGCGAACAGAAATGTAAATCTATAAGTTAGCAAGAGTGATTGCGCCACAGTTAAGTGCCAAGCAAAACAACAACTTTGGCATAAATATTTGATAATACTGTCAAGTAAAAACCTGAGACAACCAGTCATGTTAGAGCTAACGAAAAACTATTTATGAAGACTCCTGGCCTCAAAGGCTATGTGGCTATGTCGTCGGGTATTCGTAGCTTGTACGATGCATTTAATAAATGCCCATATACTAAATTCTGTGAATATTGCCTTTTGATTTTTGTCCTGTTTGGCTTCCTAATTATTTACGCTTTTTTACTTGCTTCTTTCAAGGTAAATCTGATGTCTGTAGGCGGTTTTTGGAGAAGTCTACGTACGTTGAGCCTAATTTCGGCTTAGCAATGCTTGTACAGGGTCACAGTTTTGCCTCAGATGGGCATCATGACCAGGCGATGGCTTCCTATTTTAAAGCAGCTAAACTCATGCCAAAGTAAGTGATTTTGTTTCTTGATAAACAATAAATAAAAAACAAGTTTTTTTTAACTGAAAGTAAGGAGCGACATTAAAACTTAAAACGAACAGAAATTATTCCGTATATGAAAGGGGCTGTCCCCTTCTCAACGCCTCCCTCTTTACGCTAAAGTTTGACTCTGTCTCACAACTTTATTTTTAAAACAATAAAAAACTTTACCACGTTACCACAACTGTTTGCTTCTCTATGTTGAAGTTGGATATTTATTTAAATGTGTTTTTTTTTAATAAAGTAGATTAAGCTCAGAAAAGGAATATGTCATAAAACTTAAACATCAAAAAGTTAACTTGTTACTAAACATGTCCTGGTGTATTTCAGCATATCTTGAATATTGGAGTCAAACATAAAACGAACGAAAATCAATACAAACAAGAGTTTGGCTACTGGCCCCTTCCCACTCTCCTGACTGTACAAGTCTAAAGCCTATTGTGTCCATTTTTGCTTCACTAAAAACGAATTATATTTGATTTTTTTTTATATTTACAACATTAAGGAGTAAAAATAAAAATTATAGTGAAATAAAATATTGAATTTCTTGAGTTTTCAACAATTAATATCATTATATATATAATAATAATAATAATTTATTTTTGACCCACTATAAAGAAAATGAAGTGGAGTAACACAAGAAAAGCGAAAAAAAACAACAAAAAAAAACCACAAAGATACATTTAACAACAACACAATAAATAAATATTACACTCAATGCGCTGTGGCTACCCGGATAAGTAGGTGGTTAACACCCAAAGTAGCATAAATGTTCTCTTGAAGACGGCTACTTTGTCTGACAAAACAATTTACAATATCCGGAGCGCCAAAAATCCGCATCATCTTTCTATTACTGTATCTGCGAGGCAGATACAATAAAAACTTGCAATATCTGAAATACATAGTTTTAATATCGCTAATATCCCCTGGCCGAAACAGGATGTGAAGGCCAGCTGGGAACAAAACCGCATGGTCACAAAAGCTCGAGTACAATTTAGCCAATGCTTTTCTGTTATATCTTCCCCTGTTGGGGACAATTTTGGCGTACCCAAGTTTCAGCTTCTCTTTAATATCACTCAATGCCCGGAAACGAAATAAGGTAAGCGATTTGCAAATATTGATCCCAAGCCATCGGAAAGATTCAACACTTTTTACAGAAAATACGCCGCAATTAAGCGGCGTTGCTGAAGATTTTGAATTAAACAATAAATATTCGTATTTATCAGTGTTGAGGCTTAATCCGATTTCCCCATACAGCCGCGATACTAAAAGCACAGACTTCATTAATGTAAACTTTGACCTGCTAACAAGCAGAAGATCATCCGCATATGCAATATAGGAGACGTTTGACAACCCTGAAGAGTAAGAAAGCGGTATCATATTAAGAACATTCAATAAACAAGCTTTAAAAATATGAGGTGAAAGCACACCACCCTGACGGACCCCAGATCTAACTGGGATTTTGCCAAAGGTCCGGGAACCCTGCCCCAACTGAATAAATGAATTCTGGTACCAAAACCGAAGTACATAAATAATTTAACTATTCATACCCAAACGTGCCAGAGAAAACCATGCCTGAGAGTGACTAACAGTATCGAAAGCTTTAGATAGGTCTAACGCATAAAAGTGAACTTCCGTTTTTAAACGATGTGCTTCTTGTAACACCTTTGCAAGTATACGGTGGGCATGCTGGCATCCTATACGCGACTTAAAACCGAACTGATTTGCGTCATAATCCACCTTATCTTGAATAAATGTGAGCGATATATATTCAAATAAGTTTACTTAAATTAAAAGCTACAGTGATAGGGCGGTAGGATCCACAATTTAGCGGATCCTTCACTTACTTCAGAAAAGAGGTAGCATTACCACACAGGAAAGAATCAGGCACTAGTGAGCTGCTAACACACATCTGAAAAAGTAGTTGCAGATGGCTAATCAACTCGGGAGAATCAATTCTTAGATGTTCAACACAAATTCCATCCAAATCAACAGACTTTGATTCTAGTCTCTTAATACTTTTCACAACAGACTCAGCACTAATAGGGATAATATCTTTCTGGCGTAGCCTACGCGGAATATCTGGGTCAAGCAGTCTAGAAAACTCTGAATGGACTGCATAATTTACTCTACTGAAAACTGCCGAGTAAAGACTAAACCATGAATCACCGGGAACTAAATTGAACGAAGTAATCGGGTTTAGTTTATTAAAATTCACAACTTCACTCCATTGTTGTGGACTTTTCGAAAATTCTTTAAGCTAATCTGGGACGCTTCGAAAGCAAAATTCGATTTCAGACTTAAATTTTATTTTAATATTGAGTACATGACCCGAAGTGGGGCGGCCACACGCATTCCATATCCGAAGCCACATTTTTGCCCGATTTTTAACAATTTTTAACTGAGGGTCCTCTTTCCATAAAGAACTTCTAGTTTTCGAACGAATACGCGAAACAGGGACAGCTATGGCCTCGGCTTGTTTAAGGCAGGCAACAATCTGAGAATAGTAAGAACTAAGTTGTGATCGAGCATTAGGCGAGAGGACACTGGTACAAAGTAAATGGTAAGGAACTGTCACAGATGAGAGCAGAGTTGACAAAGTACAGATATATAATGTCCAGTTAGCTTTATTCCATTCACGCTTATCATACCATTTCGTCCCCCGTACAGAAGATTCACAGTGATTCAGGCCAGAAGAATGCGAAACAGAGACGGTAAAAGAGAGGGGGAGGTGATCATAATCTCTTTCTTCATCATGAACCTCGACACTCGAGCATATCACACCAGCCGAGCAAACACAGTGGTCTATATCAGACACACATCCACTATTATGAATATACGAGAAATCTGCACTCTTGGCTACTATCTGATACCCATCTGGCAAAGTCTGAAGCACAAGATCAGACCGAGTTGACTCTCTATTTATGTTACAATTTAGGTCTCCCACTATGATCCACTTATAGCTATGATTTTCAATATTCCGAAAGAAATTCTTCAGAGAAGACACAATTTGTGTGAATTTACTAAGTGAAAAAACTGTTTTTTATCATGAGGTAGGTAAGTATTGATAATCACTAGATCTGCAATTCGAAGGGCAATAAAATTATCGCAAGAGTGTATGCACTGGAGAGAGAAGCACGAAAGTCTACTACTCACAATACATGCAAGCCCTCCGAAAGGTCTGCCCCTCGTACGTCTGGCATTGGTTGTATAAACTACATGTTCATCACTTCTTTTTAGTGAGCTGACGCTTGACGCCGGCAAAAGATGTTCCGGCAGCAACACGATGTCAAAATCGTTCATTTTCTTATTTATTGAATAACCTTTGTCTTTGGTGTCATTTATTTTTAAAGAACACAAACAAAACGTTACTGCTCCAGTCATTTCTTGTTTGAGGAACTCTTAGCTATGGCATTGCGGATTACGCGACATTTTAGACTGAATGTAACATGACCTTCACAACACAGCACGCATTTCAGTTCAGCCAAGCATGGTGCATCTTTTGTCGGTTTTTATAGCTTCTTTCCAAGGACTGATCAAGACACATATAGTTTTCAATAAAGTGCAAATGACACAATAAGCATAAGGCTTTTACCGTTTTTTGGGGGGGGGACAGTAGCCTAATTCCTGCTTGTAATGATTCTTTTCGTTTTAAGATTTATTTATCCATTTATATTAGTGCCTTTTATCTATATGTTTGCTATGATTGTTTATTTAATATCTACTCGTTTTGGGTTTCTTTTATTTTTTAATAATAATTTGGTCGTTTTGAGTTTGAACTATTATAGGAATTCATTTCTGCTGGTCTTAAGTTTAACATTGCTCTTTACTTTTCTTTGAAAATTTCTTTTTCGGGAAGCTTTTTTTGAACTAATTACCTAAAGAGGGTATCTGCTCATTCACATTTTCACAAGAAGGGGTACAGAAATTTCCCCAAAATGCCCCCCCCGCCAAGGCTAAATCCGGCTGGGACATATAAAACAAGGTAAACTAATTTGTACTAGTTTTCTAATGCCTCATCCTTGAAGATTCGTCATCCTCACCCCAAAAAACGTAAACTACTTTGGACAAGTTTTCTAAGCCTCATCCTTCAAGACCGTCCTCTAACAACCTATTTTTAATCACCCCTGCCCCTCCACAGCGAGCATGGAACCAAATTTTTGGTATCCTCAAACGCATCAGAAGCCAATAACAGGTACACCCACTAGAAAAAGATGCCATTACCTAATCACCAGAGATGACCATGGCATAAGAGGGGATTTAAAAGAATATATTTTGACTTTGCAGCCAGTTGAATCTTATCCGTTTAAATTGTTGGCATTTTAGGGATTAAAACATTTGATATCGTCTTCTAGAGCCTTATTAGTACTATGTATCCAGCCCTAGCTTTTCAGGATCATTTTGCTGCAGCTTTCTTTACTATATTATTTGAAAAAAACTACGTTTTCTAAAGAGTTAAAGAGGCTGAGTTACAAGGTCGAACCTTAAAACGTACAGGGATTAGGAGGCACAGTTGAGGGGGCTACAGCCCCCCAAACCCCCCGCTTTCGCAGCCTTTAAATATAAAAAAAATTCTTTAAACTGAAAGTAAGGAGCGACATTAAAACTTAAAACGAACAGAAATTATTCCGTATATGAAAGAGGCTGTGCCCTCCTCAACGCCTCGCTCTTTACGCTAAAGTTTGACTTTCTCACAACTCTTTTTTTAAACAATAAAAACTTTAGCGTAAAGAGCGAGGCGTTGAGGAGGGCACAGCCTCTTTCATATACGGAATAATTTCTGTTCGTTTTAAGTTTTAATGTCGCTCCTTACTTTCAGTTTAAAGAAATTTTTTTATATTTAAAGGCTGCGAAAGCGGGGTTTGGGGGCGGTAGCCCTCAACTGTGCCTCCTAATCCCTGTACGTTTTAAGGTTCGACCTTGTAACTCAGCCTCTTTAACTCTTTAGAAAACGTAGTTTTTTTCAAATAATTTCTGCACGTTTTTGTACAGTTTATTACTTATTATTGCTTGACTAACTGTTAGCTGATCGTGTCAGGAGTTAAAGTTGGGGGGCTGCCGCCCCCAAACCCCCCGCTCTTGAACATTCTTGTGTTAAGGCTTTTAATTCCTAAATACTCAAATCACGTCGTACAGGGTGCCTCCTAATCCCTGTACGTTTTAAGGTTCGAACTTGTGACTCAGCCTCTTTCACAGCCCCCCAACTGTGCCTCCTAATCCCTGTACGTTTTAAGGGTTGACCTTGTAACTCAGCCTCTTTAACTCTTTAGAAAACGTAATTTTTTTTTAACAATTTAAAAAAAAACTGAGTTTCTTTTCAAAGTCTAAATTCAGTATATAGAAATTTGCTCTGATGGTGAATCGAACCCGAGTTTTCCGCCTGAAAGCCTGAAGTATCAACCGCTGGACTATACAGATACAATGGTAATTGTTTTTTAGTATATGGAAGCTATTTTCGACGCAAGCAAATTCCCAAAAAACTTGATATTTGGTTTTTGGAAAACAGTTTTGGAAAGGAGTGATCAGATTGAGTTGAAATTTCGAGGATAAGCTCCGAGGCCCCAGGAAAGCTTATCCTCTAAATTTAAGCCCGATCAGACAACGTTAAAGGGGGGTTGTGGTGGGAAAAATTAACATGGGCTCTTATAGGAAAACGAGGTTTTTCATAAATGTAAATTTGGGGGATAATTTTTTCGGTCTGAAAATATCAAAAGGCCCTAACAGGTCGAATTCTGCTTCGAATGAGTCCTCATTCAACCGGATCCGTTGCCAACTGTGGCCTGTAGGCGTGGCTAAGAAAAAAAAAGAGATGATGAATTTTAAGTGGCTATATTTGGTTTTTTGAAAACAGGGAAGGAGTTCTCGGATTGAGCTGAAATTTCGAGGATAAGCTCCCGGGCCCTAGGAAAGCTTAACCTCTAAATTTCAGCCCAATCGGACAACGTTAAAGGGGGGCTGTGGTGGGAGGTTCGAAACGTCCGGCCCAGTTTACCCCATGAAGATACAGTAGGAGGAGGATGAAATTTTGCAAGTGTCTTAGTTTGAGCTTGGTCTACAAAATGCGATTACCACCGTCTCTCGGCGACCTCTAGGACCTGAAATCGCTTAACAGTGTGGTGGGTCGCCTCTTTATAGAGGCACAAGTGTGCCTCCTTTATAATATTTGCGAAACTACGTCATTGTGATGTATTTTTATTTACAATCGCTGCGTTATCGCAAGGAGACAAATTTCCTTAGTCTCAGCCTAGAATGTATATCAGGATCTAATAATAGGTTCATAAACTAGAGAAAGTTGCTAGCCTCTCACAGATAAAGATGACCAAGGTCAAGCAGCCGAATATTACTTTGGAGTCTCTAAATTGTCTCAGACTTTTAATCCAAGTTCTTTCTTGCAATTTGCTCATTAAAACTGAATTTGTTAACCCCTTGAAACTTTTTAAATCGTACATCTTATCTTATGAAACAGCTCAACACCTTCAATATAATCATATCGAACTTTGGTACTATATAGCCGTCTATTACTTTTCATAATCACACTATTGCAGATGGACTTTTCTAAAAATAAAAGAAAGGTACACCGGTCAGAATAAGTACATAACCCATTATCCCTGAAAACGAACGTGGTCTAGCAACAAATTCATAATTCAAACTTCCTAATTTGTCTTTGAATTCTGTTTTCCAAAATGTTTTCACAAACCAAAAGGTGAACTAATTTGCAGAAGTCTCTAACCCCTTAACCAGGAAGATGGTCATGCTCGAATAGTCTATTCTTACTTGCACGTCCATCTTCGTAGTGGACATAATACCGAATTTTTAGTATGTCTACCCCTCATGGCAAAGATGACCAAGACCTAACAGCCAATTGTTACTTACAAGTCACTATTTCGTGTTAAAATTTGCATCAATTTTTTTTCTAATGTGCACTACAACACTGAAGCTGTCACCCCCTCGAAATCTTTGAAATGGTGCATCGGACAAACGAACAAACGAATTATTGCGCGAAAAAAAAACTGATGTCATATACTCCAGTCAGCTCTTCAAGGTTAATTGATCAGTGTTAACAAAAAATATATCCGTCTTGGTTCAATTTTTTTTTTCTTGCCGTGTTCCAACTTTATAGTATCACTACTTAGAAACTAGAAAAAGGGAAAGTTCCAATTTCTTGGGTGATGGGGGTAACCGTTAGACATCTTAAGCACTTTTCGGTTTCAATCCAGCTTCAATTTGAAACTGGTTTCAGTCTTCTTGCCTGCTAGAATGGAGCTTTCCAGTCGAAAGCTGAAACATGACTTAATGGAAAGAAAAGTTGGCTATATAACTTCATACAGTCCTCTCTGACATAGACCATAAAACTCATTTTAACTTACACATTGTAGGCTCCTGGACCATTGCCAGCGGAATCCATCCCTTTAGTCCCCAGACAAGAATATACGCAGCTTTCCAAAATGTAATGTTATATTCATCAATCCAGCCTGGGGTCCCCACTTTTTATAAAAACTGTGTATATTACATCCTTACCACTTTCTAACAACAAGATGAAATCGGCGGACTAGAAAAGAAGAAGAAGAAAAACAGGACATAACCGAATTGTTGCTCCCACAACACAATTAAGACCTTATTAAGACCTAATTAAGATAAATATTCCTTTTTACGTCGCTGTTTAAATATCAGTAATTCATAAACACACCTGTGAAAATTTCGAATATTTTGAACTGTGTCATCTACCAGGTTGTTTTCAACATTTGGTGGTTTACTCTCTCTCTCTCTCCCTCCCTCTCTCTCCCCCTCCCCTCTCTCTCTCCCCTCTCTCTCTCTCTCTCTCTCTCTCTCTCTCTCTCTCTCTCTCTTTCTCTCTCTTGACATATTTTGTAACAGGTGGCCGAGGTTGATCAATTCTAACATTTGATTAATTTGAAAAAAAACAAAGTTTTTCCGAGGGAAGTAAAGAGCGAAGTTGAAACTTAAAATGGAAAAAAATTATTACTTCACAGCCTATTTAATTTATATTAATATAACTAGTACAAATAAACCAATTAATTGTGTTTCCTTATGCTTTTAGGATTATACAAAACTAGTGCTTTACTGAAAACACAAAATAATATAGGACTATGGTACAGTAAAAGCAAACCAATTAAGAAAACTTTTTATACAATCAAAATGTTATCAATCGCTTTTAGGGTCAATGCCTTTTAAGATAAAGCAGCACTCCATTTTAGAATTTTATTTTTTTTTTTACGTTTAACGTGGTATCACTTCTGCACAATAGCTCAGTCCAATGACTAGCACTCATGTTGGTTCTTAAAAGGACATGTCATGATTAGTTTGTAAGGAAGGCCTTACTGAGTTCGAAGTAAGGCCATATTGATAGTATTAGGACTATAGACTAGCTTTAGAATTTGTATCATAGCTTGAAATTCACTCTTGTATATAGAGAAATAATCGGATTTCCAGAGTTCATATTATATCTTATTTGATCTTCATTTCAAGTGATACTAAAGCATATTTCTTACAATTTAAGACTGTATATTACCCACTATTGGTATTATAGCTGGTGAGAGCAAAATGCTGCTTGATTAATCAATCCGATATTTATGTATGCTGTTCAATTACTTCGCGGTTACTAAAAAATATTTAGTTTTACGCTTATGTTTTTAAGATAATTTTAATTGTATACTGAAAGTTACTAATGTCGAAACTGGTGTAAGACTATGAAAAGCTTTATAGATTCGTTTAGTGTTGTCAGGATACACACTCATTTTTGATTCTTAAATTAATAATCCTGTTTTTTATACTTAACTTCTGTGTTTTCAGTAAAGCGGTAGTGTTGTATAATCATTAAAGCATTGGGAAACACATATAATTGATTTATTTATACTAGTTATATTGATATGTAATAGATAGGCTGTTAGAGCTAAAATTTTTGTCCTTTTAAAGTTTTAGCTTCATTCGTTGCTTCCCTCGGAAAAACTTTGTTTTTTTTAAATTAATTTTTGTTCGTTTATGATTAAAATTTAATACATAAACAATGCTGCCGTGATCTTTTTTATTTATCATGAATAATGTATGCTCATTTTAATTTTTAATGTCACTTCTTAGTTTAAGTTGAAATTACTAACAAATATAACCTATGATTAAAGTGCACATACGAAACGATGCCTGTCTTTTAGGCTTCTTCCGAATATAATAATTTTTTTTGGCGCGACTTCAATTTTAAACCCTTATGAATAGAAGCGGTAACCACTTTGCATCCTATTTACCATCCAACCTTTTTTATTGTTTTTTTTTATATAAATAGTTTTTCTATTTTTCTTTCTCTATTCAGCTTATCAAAAACTTTCATTTTCCCCTTAAATCAAGAATCAGTATATTTTCGCTATTTGCTGAAACAATTAATAAATAGCAGAAAACACTCCCTAGTGAATATGGAGAAAGTAGGTCACATATAGACGTTTAGCAATTAGCACTGAAAATATTTCCTAGAATACAAAATTTCATATGCCATAAAAGAGGACCGAATTTTCAACAATTCATCATTCATATTTTGAACTAGCTCCTATTCACTAAATACATAAATTGAAGAAAAAATTAATTCCATGGATTCAACGACTGATTTTCAACAAAAAATGGTAAGTCTGTTATTATTTTCTTCAGGTTGTGAATCGAAAATATTTATATAGATAGTTTATTCTATTCAAATATTTGATCATATTTACTGAGGCAGCCACTTATGCCATAAAAATTGCCCCTTCTCTCTCTGAAGAAATAAAATTTCAAACAAAATATCATAGAAAATGTTGAATATATATAAATATAAGTCAATAATATTCTAATGAAAGGAATGTGCAGAATAGTCAGACTTAATACCCTAGTTATTTACCCCTTTTTCTCGCAATTTTTTTATGTTGTCTAGTGATTTTTTTCTAGTTGGTAATTTTCGTTCTAAAGCTAGAGATTTTTACCGAAATCTAGTGATTTTTCACGATATAGCGCGTAGATTCATGATTCAATTGAATAAATGATACAACAAGCTAACTATTAAAAAAAATACACAAAATAGTGATTACACACTACAGTAGTGACACACTACAGTTCCTAATATGTTTCAGATTAGCGATTATGCAAATATACCACCTTTGAAAGCACGTAGATGTGATAAACAGCTTTCTAATGAGCCATTCAACACCTCTATATGATGTTCTTGAAAATTGATAGCCCTGGAAAAAAAAGGAAAAAAAGGGAGACAGATCAGTGCTACCCATGCAAAAAAGTCATTTTCCTTGGTGTTCAAGGTGGGGGACTGTAATTATCCTAAAAAAAAGTTTTTGACCATGCTGATTGCAGAGGGGCACTTTTTATTTCGATCTGACACCATTTTCAAGGGGCTTCGGGGTCTTTCTCGAAATAACTATAAATCTCTTTTTGAAATAAACTTATACTTCTAAAGACTAACCAAAATAATAGTTACCATTCCTAAATTTTAAAGAGTTCATAGTGAATTCCTTCCATGGACTAATGAGACTTATTAAGGGGGCTGGGAGGGGGAGTATACGGTGAGGACCCCTTGTAAATCTCCAATTAAGGGTTTTAGATCATAGTTATTACTGTGGTATTGTTTTATGCTTTGAAGCTTCTAAACACAAGAAAGGACATAAAAGGCACCATTTTTTGTGCTATTTGGAAGTTATTGATGGCAAAACTGATTAAAATCGCGTAGATATGAGCAATAGCTTTCAAATCATTCATTAAACATCTCTAAGAAGTTCTGGTAGCCCACTAGCCCCTAGCTTTTCCACTTAAGACATGGCATCAATAGTGCCATTTATAGTGCCATTTGGCTATTGCAGGTGGTGGAATTCCCAAATACAACGTAGATATGAGAAATAGCTTTAACGTGAGCTATTAAACATATGTATACGATGTTTTTGTAGCCCGCTAGCCCCCCCTTGAGAAATAGCACAAAATGCGCCATTTTTGCGCCATATGGCACTTGCAGATAGTGGAATTTATAAAAAGAACGTAGATGTGAGAAACAGATTTCTAATGATCCATTAAGTATCTCTCTATGATGTTCTGGTAAACCGCTAGCCCTGGAAAAAAAAAATAAAAATAAAAAAAAGGAAACAGATCAGTGCTACCCATGCAAAAAAGTCATTTTCCTTGGTGTTCAAGGTGGGGGACTGTAATTATCCTATAAAAGGTTTTCGACCATGCTGATTCCAATGGTGCACTTTTTATTTCGATTTGACGCCATTTTAAGGGGTTTCAGACTCTTTTCCGAAATCACCATAAATTTCTTTTCGAAATTATATATTACTTTTAGGATTAACCGAAATAATAGTTATCATTCCTGATTCAATGTCAGATGGCAATTTTTTTTCACTAGACAGTTTTTTTAAAACACGTTTTTCAACTTTTGATTACTATGGGCTGTAGTTCGCTCTTTACTAGGTTGCAGCTGCCGCTGCAACCATGATGTTGCTAATAAAAAAAACTAGATTTTTTTTCTATTTTGAAGCAGCAATTCTCGAAAGATTATTAAACTATGATTTTGTCCTAAGGAACAGGTTTTATTGAACTATTTTTGTAATTAAAACTTTTTCTCTGATTGGAAAGGCGATATTTTGTTATCAGGATATGCTCCTAACCAGCCCTATCCATTAGTACAACAGCAAAGTGCCGTATAAACTAATCTGCTCAAAAGGGATCATTGCCAAAAGCCTTCTCAAGTGGTAATATAAAACGTCCTTTTTGTGGTAAACAGTATCATCAATCAGATATTTACTGTGGGACATTCCGGAGATATTTAGTAAGATGAGAATAATTTGCAATTTGTTCGTTTGGTAAACGAAAACTTTCGATAAAAATTTAGAAGAAGATCTGTGCATTTATTGTCGCTATGAGGAGGTTATAAAGGATCTACATCGATCTTAACCCTCAACTTGGTGGACAAGGCACCTATCTAAGATGAAATCAGGGTAAGTTAAACTGATCTTACATTGAAAATTTTTTATTGCCATCATAAAATTAGTTTGAGATACATGCTTCCGATTGCTAATAAATTTTTGTTTATGTCCTTTTACTTCGAAAGAATGGCTCTCCTCTGCAATTTTAGAATACACTGACATGAAGTTCGTTTACTGACGTCCTTGTTTTGCCTCAACCAAAGTGGCTGATTTTTATATTTATTTTTTTACCTGCTCCATAGTCGATTGCTGGCTGAAATTTTCCTCCCAGTGAAACTTGGTAATTGCTACTTCAACCCATGTAAAGCCAATTTATACTACTACCCTAAACTTGCCTGCCTGTAGACCGGAGGCATATTTTAAATGAACGGTGTAGTAGTATGCAACCTGTCTTAATATGAATGTTACGTGACCATATAGCCATGAGCTCCCCCGACCTTGCACTTATCGCAATCCATCCAAGATAGTTTCGAGGTGGCAACTATGCCGGTCTTTTACAAATACATGTGTACCCTTCCATCAGAGGAGTTACCAAAGCTCGTTCCTGAAAAACCGAAGCCTTCAAAGGCAACTGACTAAAACACAGCTTGGCAGGACTATCTTCAACAGGCTACACTTCGTCAGGAATGCATCATAATGAGCTTCGGCCGACGATCTATAACCACCTGGAATAGCCTTTGAGCAGAGTTAATCTTGAAAATCCCTCACTTGACGCATTACAGTGAAGTAGACCCCGAAGCCGCGCCGAAAAGTCGGCGGCGCGCCGCCAGAAAAAAACAGTGGTGCGCCACCGAACTTGTTACGGCGTACTGACGCCGCCGCTGAGTCTACCGGTGGCAGTATCACTAATCCGCCGCCGTTTTTTTTTGTTTTTTTTTCTCTCTTTTTTGGTTATCGATATCGACTTCCGGGCTTCAACCGTCATCCCGGCTAATTTGTTTCTTAAAAATAAATACTGTCATCCAAGGCCGTATCCAGGGGGGGGGGTTACCCGGTTTGAACCCCCCCTCCCCCCGAAATTTTTTGACCGACTCGAAAATAAGTCGAAAATTAGTAAAACCTAGGTAAAAATCAGTAAAATTAGTCGAAAACTGAGTCAAAAATTAGTAAACCCCCCCCCCCAAAAATTCAAAAATTAGTAAACCCCCCCCCTGAACAAAAATCCTGGATACGGCCCTGCTGTCATCTTGGGCTCGCCATGTATATCGGTTCATAGGAAGGAGAAGAAGAAATTTTTCTTGAAACAAAAATTCTACCTTCCACTTTAAAATTCTGTTCATTTTTCTTTCTGATTTTTCGGATGAAAAGAGGTAGGTAAAAGAGCATTAGGCAATTCAGGATGTTGTCATAGGCAGGGCAATCGAGCTGTCTAAGTAAGGAACAATATTGGCACAATGTATTATTTTTTTTTCCACACCAGGGCAATTCTTATCGAAAGAGTTGTCATAGAAACTTCAAAAAGGGTTCATTCAATTGTAAATTGGAATAACTAGTGCCCTTTTTAATAGTCAAAAGTGATTGGAAGGCAGCTAACACCCCTTCCACGCCCACCATTTCCCCAAACACATCCAATCAAAATTTTAATATAGCCATTTTGTTCAGAGTAACTGATTTCCAGAGAGGAAATATTTTTTTTGAGGAGTTTACTCCCCCACAACCCTTAGGGTAAGGGTTTTGTAGTTATGCCCTGGAGGTATATAAGAACAATGTTAGCACAATGTATTATTTCATATTTTTTCCTTTAGACCAGGGCACTTCATATCGAAGATGTTGTCGTAGAAACTTCGAAAAGGGCTCATTCAATTAGAGATTGGAGTGGCTTGTGCCCTTTTTAATAGTCGAAAATGATTGGAAGGCAACTAACACCCCTTCCACGCCCACCATTTCCCGAAACACATACAATCAAAATTTTGAGATAGCCATTTTGTTTAACGTAGTTGAACGTTCTGGAAATTATGTCTTAGAGGATGACAACTACACTTAGAGCCCTTCGGGTAAGGGTTGTAATTTATGCCCTGGTGGCATATACGGTGTTTATAGAAAGCGTTGTCGTAGAAACTCAAAAAGGGATCATTAGTTTGGAAATCAAAAAGCCTAGTGCCCTTTTTAATAGTCGAAAGTGACTGGAAGGCTTGAAATTTTTATAGTAAAGGTCGATGTGGGTATAATGTATCATTTTTTGTTGTTGTTGTTGTTTAGTCCAGGGCACTTTGCATCGAAGGAGTTGTCGTGGGAACTTCGAAAACGGCTCATTCGATCGAAAATAGAAAGGGCTGATGCCCTTTTTAATGGTCGAAAGTGATTGGAAGGCAACTAATCCCCCTCCCACGCCCACCCTCCCATTTGCCTTTATGTTTAAAAAGTAAATGTTGCCTTAAGATTAAATCAAAATGCACTGTGTTTATGCTAATTCCCAATAAGGCATCTCAGCAGTATCCCAAGAACGACTGAGGGTATTACGTTCAAACTTTCAGGGCTTCTTCTGCTCTTAAAATTTGACCAAATCAAAATAGCGTAAGTGTATCCAAGCTATCAAAGAAAGTAAACAAATTTTTTTGCGAATGTTATCAAGTTTCCCATTTCAGGTCAACTAGAGGAGGTATGAAACTAAATTAAACACTACTATTTGTGTCCAGATTTTTAAAAGGGTCTATGTTGTTAAATTTTGCTGAAAATTTTTTTCCAGCATACAAATAGCAGGCCAAACTATAAATTCTTAAAAAATGAAAAGATTTAAAGTATTATTTTCTTTTTCCCTGAAAAGACTATGTCTATATAAACCGAACAGAAATTAATTAAAAAAATTGTTTCCAAAAAATAAGTTTTTTCAAAAAAAAGTAAAGAACTCCATTAAACCAAAAATGAGCAAAATTAAAATCAAATAATCTACCAAGCGTGAAACTACCACATATCAGCTTCGATAAATAAATGAAACCCAAAACGAACAGAAATTACAATAAATAACCTAGTCAAACTCAAACCGAGCAGAAATTAACATAAGTTGGGCTCAAAACCCCTATGCCTTCCCAAGGCCAGAACATAATTTGTACTTTACTGACAAAAATACAAATGAATATGCATTGTCAGTTTAATATGCATATGCTCATATTTAGTAATCAAAATGTTAATATTATTTGATTTATTAAAGTTATAAAAGTAAAAACATTTATATTTTTTCAGAAAAGTGAAAATTATGTTCTGGCCTTGGGAAGGCATAGGGGTTTTGAGCCCAACTTCTGTTAATTTCTGCTCGTTTTGAGTTTGACTCAGTTATTTATTGTTATTTTTGTTCGTTTTGGGTTTCATTTATTTATCTATGCTGATTTGCGGTAGTTTCCCGCTTAGTAGATTATCTAGAGCTAGTATAGAAATATATCTATAGAAATGGATTACATTTTTTTGCACAGTTAGCATAGCACACTGAAGTTGAAGTAGCCTTAAACTTTGACTTGAAACGTTATAACTTGACCACTTCTTTCAGAAAAGAATTTCGGAGGGTTATTCCGTGTTGATAAGAAAAGAGGGTAAAGGTGCAGTTTAGTTCCTCCTGCAGTGTAGGGCGCAGGAGCACTATGGTAAAGGTGCAGGTTTATTCTCCCTTATAAAACAACTTATTTCAGCAGATACAAAGAAGAAGCCCATTTGCGGCATTCTGCGGGACCCCAAGGTCCAATACTAGTATCAGATCCCGCGAGTGGCAAGTTACGCTCGTCAAGTTCTGGCTGTACCGGCCACATGTGGCCCAGCTAAACGGCTTTTTAGCACGACAGGACTGATAGTGACTGCAAAAAGATCAATGGCTCCAGGCAGAGTGAACAAACTCACTTTTGTTACATCAATTGTAACTTAAGTGATGTAACCGCTGATTTAAAATTGCTGGTGTTGTTAAGCCATGGTATCTGATTTGTTTACAGTGTTTTTTCGATGTTGTTATTTTTTTTTTTTTTAACTTCCTTTTCGTATGTATTTTATGAACAGGAGATGTTTTAACTTCAAAACTTTGAAAGTTATAAACACAGTAGCCCAAATCATTAGCAAGAAGGAAATGACTAAACACGGGATTTTATAGGAACAATGCGATGTTAAACATAAACACAACATAGGTTTCCCTGGGTGTAGTGGCAAAAAATGAGAATTCTACTTAGTCTGATCAACAGTGAACATAAGCACTTTCCGCACGGCCCAACAAATTCCTGTTTTGTCATATTATTCTTGTATGTTTTTAGCCAACCATTTAAAAATCCTTACTAAAATCGAGGTTGACCGTACTTGGTGAAGTGGAATTTTTATTATTAGTTTTAATCAGAAAAATCTGCGCGCCGCCAAAAAATTTTTGCGCGCCGGGCGGCGCGCCGCCGCCGATACTGAATCACCATTCGCCGCCGTCATTTCGGCGTGGTGCGGCTTCGGGGACTAAGTGAAGGTACAATAAAGACATCAAGGCTGAAAGTAAAATGAGGAAATTACTAGGACTGACGGCATATCATTATTGTTAATGGAGCCGTGAATATTGTAATGATAATAAAAGAAGCATTGGATTAATGTTTACTGGGATTTATAGATAAATTTTCAGATGATTTGCAACATCATAGCTTCCAGTTTTGCTGGATCTTGGTGCCGAAGCCATTCCAGAATACTGCTTTGAGACTGAGAAACTATATTACAAATTTCAAAGTAAGCTATGGAATCCATAACTGTCTGCTTTTAGAACATTCAGATTTAAAAAATTCAAAAGATAAGCTCCATTTCTGTGCCGTTATCAGTGTATTCATCATGGTCAATGGTCAGTATAGTGAAAACTCAACAGCCCTGTTATGGGTTGTCATCATAGATTTATAACTTAATAGTAGTACGTCAATGATTGTCATTAAAAGATCACTGAGGATTCTGTTTAAAAAGGAAATTTGATAAACATGTTTTCTTACCGTTGCAGATATCGAGTACAACTAAGTGCTCCAAGCTTAGTGAGTGTAAAATGATAGCAAAAAACGTTCACTTTATGATGGTAATTAAATAAAAAAAAGTTTTTTTTTTAACTGAAAGTAAGGAGCAACATTAAAACTTAAAACGAACAGAAATTATTCCGTATATGAAAGGGGCTGTCCCCTCCTCTACGCCTCGCTCTTTACGCTAAAGTTTTTATTATTTTTTTAAATAGAGTTGTGAGAAAGAGTCTAACTTTAGCGTAAAGAGCGAGGTGCTGAGGAGCGGACAGCCCCTTTCATGTATGGATTAATTTCTGATCGTTTTAAGTTCTAATGTTGGTCCTTACTTTCAGTTTAAAAAACTTGTTTTTTTTATTTAATCATTCTTAGGAACGGGAAATTGGTGCTGGAGTTGCTCCTTACATTCAGTTAAAAAAAAAACTTGTTTTTTTATTTAATTTTTGAACGTTCTTGAATTAATGCAGGTTTTGATTTTGGCTCACCGTACATGAATAATTAAAACAAAATTTGCATATTAATTTTACTTATATTTGGTTAAATGGCTTTCTCAAAAGTTGTTAAATTTTATTTACGAACGTTTTTATTAGTAATAAATATACTTAACTTACGTAACAAACTTCTATATTCATATATTTTTAATACGTATATTAGGAGGTTCGCCCCCTAGTCAATACCTCGCTCTTTACGCTAAAGTTCGAATTTTATTCCAATTCTTTAAAAATGTCCCCTTAATCGCAAAGGCCGTTAATTAGAATAAATAGCTCTTACGAAAGTACTAAAAAATCTTTGACTTAAAGAGCGAGGTATTGACTAACGGGCGAACCCAATCATATGCGTAATAATTTCTGTTTGTTTTAATTTTTGATGTTGCTCCTTGCTTTCAGTTGAAAAATGTGTGTTTTTTTTTATTTAATTTCTGATCGTTTTAAATAATGCTGGGAAATCCGGCGGCCCCTTCATAGCAATGCCCCTTCCCCCATGAAAACATCCTCCATGGAAAGATCCTCCCACTTAACCCCTGACTCCCCCCACTACCAGGAAAAATCCCCCCTGAAAACGTCTGTATATTTTCCAATAACCAATACTATACATAAACATTGGGTAAAGTTCATAACTTTCAGCCCTCCACCCGGGGGCTTTGAGGGATTAAGTCATCCTAAAAGACATATTTATTATATTTTCGACCATGCCGAACAAAAGGGCTATCTCAAAATTTTGATCGGGTGACTTTGGAAAAAAATGAGCGTGGGAGGGGGCCTAGTTGCCCTCAATTTTTTTTGGTCACTTAAAAAGAGCACTAGAACTTTTAATTTCCGTTTGAACGAGCCCTCCCACGTTATTCTAGGACCACTGGGTCGATACGATCACCCATGGGCGAAAAAAAAAACAAACAAATAAACAGGCATTTGTGATCTTTCTTCTGGCAAAAAATACAAAATTCCACATTTTTGCAGATACGAAGTTAAAACCTCTCCGCTAAGGTTTTCTGTCTCGTTCAACCCGACGGTTCTATTTTCATTCAGGTTCTATGACTTTTAGGGGGTGTTTCCCCACTTTTTCGAAAATCAGGCAAATTTTCTCAGAGGCCTAACTTTTGATGGGTAAGACTTTTTTCGAAAATCAGCCAAATTTTCTCAGGAGCGTAACTTTTGATAGGTAGGACTAAACTTGATGATAATTATATATTTGAAATCAGCATTAAAATCTGATTCTTTTGATGTGTCTATTGGTATCTAAATTCCGTTTTTTAGAGTTTCGGTTACTATTGTGTCGGGTCGCTCCTTACTTACAGTTCGTTACCACGAACTGTTCGATTAATGAACTATGTGCATTGTTTGTCCTGGTATTAGTAGACCTAATAGGTTTCGGATACCGATATGGGAACATTATCTTCTACCTTATTATGCTATGACAAGTATTAATAATTATGGTAAAAACAATGCCAGGATGCCAGAAAGAGGATGAAGTGCGTAAATAATAAACATTGCGTTCGAAGTACTTGTAGTCTTTTTTCCAAAATTCACCCATTTATTATTTTATGGACTTCCCTTTTGGTATTCAAAACATTTTTTCTTTCATTTTTTTTAGTTGTCATTTACCTACATTATATGTTGGAGTGGAGTACGGACTGACGAATAATCCAGTATTCGCTGCGAAATTCTTCAATGAGGCTTATAAGCTGTGTAAAGACGATCCTTTTGTTTTACACGAATATGGAGTTGCTGCCTACCAAACAGGAGAGTAAGTGCAACATTTTTGTTACTGTGTATTTTTTTTTCATTGATTATATTGTTACACCGGGCAACCTCTCTCTGAGAAGATGCATTATCTTCAACGCATATCCTTGTTGAATTATCCATATGCTGAGATCTGCTTATGTTCGCTTTGAGCAATAAGAAATTTGGTTTGAAGTTTCTATCATTAGTCTGATACAAATTCAATAACCTTCGATGCACTTTTTTGATGCCATAATAATCTCGACTACAATCGAAGACGTTGATGTCTGATCATAATGAGTTCGGCTCCAAGTCCTACCAATAAACATTTCTCATATTAAACTTCTTTGATTGGAATTCTGACGATCTGTAGTGACTGAAGCAAAATCCTGAAGGATGTTTAAATATTAATTCAATGTTCATTTGCTTGGAAAAAGTAGCAAATTTTCAATTTGACTGAGAAATTAAATTATTCTGTCCTTTCAATCTATTTTGTTAAGAAGGAGAAGACAAAAGAATTTTCTCTCAAAGGAACAAGGACTAAAAATGGAAAATTCTTGTCAAATGCTTCATAACTGTTCAAAATAAAAATATGTTAATTGAGAAAACTATTGTAAATGGTACGTCATCAGCTGGTAGTTGGTCAATTCATGTACTTTCGGTTTAACATTTGTTCTAGTTCAATGCTTGATTTTACCGCGTCCTCTGCGGAATTTGGTTTTGTTCAAGAATTCAATTAAGCAAAATGAAAAATCTGACATTGGATTTAAGTAAATACTCACTAAAAGGATCTGAGCTTAAAACACTTTCTAAATATGCGCACGTTTTTCAATGAACGAAGCCAGTTTAAAATTCTTGCGCGGACGCTCAGAGAAGCTTAAAACAAACACTGCGTCTCCCCTGGCCTTAATTCTCCAGCACCAATTTCCCGTTCCTAAGAATGATTAAATAAAAAAAAACAAGTTTTTTAAACTGAATGTAAGGAGCGACATTAAAACTTAAAACGAACAGAAATTATTCCGTATATGAAAGGGGCTGTCCCCTCCTCAACGCCCCCTCTTTAAGCTAAAGTTTTTTAGTGTTTTAAAAAATAGAGTTGTGAGACAGAGTCAAACTTTAGTGTAAACAGCGAGGCGTTGAGCAGGGGACAGCCCCTTTCATATACGGAATAATTTCTGTTCGTTTTAAGTTTTAATGTCTCTCCATACTTTCAGTTTAAAAAAGATGTTTTTTTTATTTAATTTCTGATTATTTTCTAGATAATGCAGCTTTGATTTCGGTTCATCCTCATTGAATAAGTAAAAAAAATTTACCAAGAAAATTTCTCCGATTTTTCTGAATGGTTGTCTCTAAATTTGGTTCTGGTGTAATTTACAAATTAACTTACATAACGAACTTCTATATTGGTATATTTTTCTACTGGCAAAAAATACGTTGCAGATATAGTTGCAGATTTTTGCAGATAAGAGCTTGAAACATATGTAATAGGGTTTTGTGATAAGCTGAATCTGACTGTGGGATTTTCATTAAAATTCTTTCACTTGTAGGGGATGTTTCCTCCCTCTTTAAAAAATCAGGTAAATTTTCTCAGGCTCGTAGCCTTTGATGAGTAATACTAAACTTAATAAAACTTATATATTTAAAATCAGCATTATAAGCCCATTCTTTTGATACATTTATTGACATCAAAATTCTGTTTTTAAAAGTTTCGATTACTATTGAGCCTTATCACTTGTTTTTTTTTGTTTTTTTTTATTACGTATATATTATTATGTATATGAGGGGGGCTCTACCCATAGTCAATACCAAGCTCTTTACGTTAAAAGTTAAAAAAAAAATTAATTCACATACCCCTGAATCAAAAATGCCGTTTAAATAGAATAGATAGCTCTTTTGAAAGCACTAAAAAAACTGTAGCGTAAAGAGCGAGGTATTGACTTGGAGGAGAACCCCCTCATATACGTAATAATTTCTGTTTGTTTTAAGTTCTAATGTTGCTTCTTACTTTCAGTTGAAAAACTTGTTTTTTTTTTTATAATTTCTGATCGTTTTTTAAATAATGCTTGGAAATCCGGCGCACCCTCCATAGAAATGTCCCTTACCCCAAAGAAACAGCCTCCACGGAAAGATTCTCCCGCGTACCCCCCTCCGCCAGCCCCCCCCCCACCCGAAACAAATCCTTCCTGAACATGTCTGTATACGTCCCAATAACCAATACGATATGTAAGCAATGGGCAAAGTTCATATCTTGCAGCCCTTCCCCTGGGAACTGTGGGGGATTAAGTCATCCTAAAAGACATATTTATTAGATTTTCGACTATGCTGAACAAAATGGCTATCTCAAAATTTTAATTGGGTGACTTTGATAAAAAAAATTAGGTGGGAGGGGGCCTAGTTGCCCTCCATTTTTTGGAGGGCTGGCATCGTGATCTTTCTTCGAGCAAAAAATGCAAATTTCCACCTTTTTGCAGATAGGAGCGTGAAACTTCTTTAATAGGGTTCTCTGATAAGCTGAATGTGATTGTTTAATTTTCGTTAAAGTTAATTAAAAATGCAAAGTTTCACATTTTTGCAGATAGGAGTTTGAAGCTTCTTTAATAATGTTCGTTGATAAGCTGAATCTGATGGTGTGAATTTTGTTAAAGTTAATTAAAAAAAAAATTGCAATTAAAACAAAATTTTATTGCTTAAAAAAAAATTGAGGTGTGAGAAAGTCAAACTTTAGCGTAAAGAGCGAGGCGTTGAGGAGGGGACAGCCCCTTTAATATACGGAATAATTTCTGTTCATTTTAAGTTTTAACGTCGTTCCTTACTTTCAGTTAAAAAAAACTGTTTTTTTTTATTTCATTTGTGAACGTTTTTTAATTAATGCAGGTTTTGATTTTGCCTCAGCGTACATGAATAATTAAAACGAAATTTGCATATTAATTTTACTTTTATTTGGTTAAATGGCTTTCTCGAAACTTGTTTAATTTTATTTACGAACGTTTTATTAGTAATAAATATACGTAACTTACGAATTAACTTACGTAACGAACTTCTATATTTATATATTTTTAATACGTATAATAGGGGGCTTGCCCCCTAGTCCATATCTCGCTCTTTAATCTAATGTTCAAATTTTTTTCCAATTCTTTAAAAATGACCTCTTAATCACAAAGGCCGTTAATTAGAATCAATAGCTCTTATGAAAGTACTAAAAATCTTTGGCTTAAAGAGTAAGGCATTGACTAGAAGGTGAACCCAGTCATATAGCTAATATTTTTTTGTTTGTTTTAAGCTTTGATGTTGCTCCTAACTTTCAGTTGAAAAACTTGTTTTTTATATTTAATTTCTGATTTTTTGTTAAATGATGATGGGAAATCCGGCGCCCCCTTCATAGCAATGTCCCTTCCCCCATGAAAACTTCCTTCATGAAAAGCTCCTCCCATATAACCCCCGACCCACCCCCACCCCCCACTACCAGAAAACTTTTAGGTTTGACTGAAGGGTGACTTTGAGAAAAAAATGAGCGTGGGAGGGGGCCTAGTTGCCCTCCATTTTTTTTGGTAACTTAAAAAGGGCACTAGAACTTTTAATTTCCGTTCCAATGAGCCCTCTTACGATATTCTAGGGACCACTGGGTCGATACGATCACCCTGGAAAAAAAAACAAAAAAAAAACAAATAAACACGCATCCGTGAACTTTCTTCTGGCAAAAAATGGAAAATTCCACATTTTTGTAGATAGGAGCTTGAAACCTCTACAGTAGGGTTCTCTGATACGCTGAATATGATGGTGTGATTTTCATTAAGGCTCTATAACTTTTAGGGGGTCTTTCCCCCTTTTTTAGAAAATCAGCCAAATTTTCTCAGGCGCGTAACTTTTTATAGGTAAGATTAAACTTGATGAAACTTATATATTTGAAATCAGAATTAAAATCTGATTCTTTTGATGTATCTATTGGTATGAAAATTCCGTTTTTTTGAGTTTCGGTTACCATTGAGCCGGGTCGCTCCTTACTTACAGTTCGTTACCACGAACTGTTTGATAGCTGAAAAATGATTATTTGGTATTTTGTTAATTAAATGTGTTGCATTTATTAAAAAATACGACTTCCCAAAGAACAAGGCTGTGGAGTTAAAGTCTTTTGATTTTGAACAGATGTTTACCTTTTTTTCAATGGCTCATTGTTTCAACATATTGTAATTGAAGTCAGAAGCTCTTTTTCTCTGTATGTAATTGTATTAGTTTGTTACAAACTTCCTCTTTCGGGAATTTATGTGTGCAATCGATTTGTTATGACTACTACCGTAAGAAGACATTTTTGATGAAGTGTGTCATTATTACTAATCCCTGTATCGCTGCTGATGTCACATTCTGAGATCCCAATTTTATCCAATGCTATTAATCTACAGGATTCCTTATGTCTCATCGTCAAGAAGGTCTTGCAATTCTTGCGTCTTATTTAGTGAACAATATCAGAATTTCGAATAACTTGAAAACTTAACTAGCTAAATGATTAATATCCGCAATCAAGTCTTGTTAATTTTTTTTACTGCTTATTTGCAGTTTATTGTATTTTAGAAGATAATAGTATGTGGGCTACCTGCATTAATAGCGAAAGTTCCATTCAAACTTCTTACCAATCCATATGATGAAAAAATGTATCAGAAAAAAAGGGTAAGCCTAGAGATACATATCCTTATCCGATGTGCAATGATAAACTTTGCCATTTTCTTTGCACATGGCAGGAGGTATAATCTTTGTTGGATTTTTTTAGAGAATAAAAAAACTGGCATTGCCTTATTAAAGAGCCATGTGCCTCTCATATTGTCTTTTTCGTGACCACATTGTACGGAAGGCATGGTCGTAGTACTTGGATAAAGAGACATTGGTTATGAGGAATTTGATCGGAAACGGAAAATTTTAGTGCCCTTTTTAAGGGCTGGAATCGATTGGAAGGCCATTTCTAGGTGTCACATATCGACACAATCAAACTCCCTTTTTTTCTTTTTCTTTCATTGGGATCTACAGGGCATTGTTTACATACCCTGTAATTTTCAAGCTTACTAGAGACAGAGTAAATGTAAGGTCTGTTTTTTGGCTTCACAAATAGATACAGCCAAAATGATTGTTTCAAATTCTTTTTCTGCAACTGGAGGCATGAAATCCATGATCCCATTTTTGGGCGCTAAGAATATTTTAGTCTGTTGCTTTAGGATTGCCAAAATTTTCGCCCAAATGCCCATTTTCGTACAGAAAAATTTTTTGTTAACGTTTTTCCGTGAATAGTGGTCCCCTTGAACCGAAGTTATTCATTTTATGGATTTCAGGCTTTTCAGAGAAATTGTTGGCTTTTTATGGGGTCTATTTTCGGACGAAACAATTTCTCGGAGGCTAAAATGTTTTAACACTTCATTTCCTCCCTAAAACCTAAAATTTTGAAGTCCCCTCACCTCTCCTCTCATTCGCTGAAGTTTCAACGCGATCTCTCAGTCTGTTCTAGCTTGCTAAAAAAAAAAAAAAAAAAAAAAAAAAAAAAAAAAATACAGTAAACTTACCAGCTTGTGTCCTGCTTGGGTTTTTATTTTGCTTACCTTCCGTGTGGTCACCTTCGTTGGAAATATTCGAAAAATAACAAAAAGCAAGGTTAAACTGTTGTGTCTTCTTTACTTGGAGAGATAATTTACCCTTTATTGATCATGTAGCTTTTACTATGTATCTCACATTTAACTTGGAATTGTCAATTTGTTTTGATGCATTGTTTTAGTTGGTAAGACACAGATGATGTTAAAGAAGTTTTCTTGCTAGTAGGGCTAGTTGTGAAAGCCGCACGGGGGTGCGGTCGGACCATCTCCAAACCAGCCCAATTAAGTATTGTGTAATTAAAGTTTTTTCTCGTGTCGTTTTTATGCTGCACCGTCTCTATTTTTTTTCCTACCCTTTTTTTTATCTGTCTCAAGTATACAAATGAAAACGACAAGATCTTCCCCTGAACCATAGAAAACTACCCTTCTGGAGTATGTCAAACTCTTAGTGTCGTCAACGGAAGAAGCTTCCACGAATGACAATAACCAGCTTTGCCATTCTTTATCAATTTCAAGACAAAAGCGAAACGCAGTTTGCTAGTTAGCTAGCTAGAAACTCAGTTAGCTAAAAAAAAACGTGAGTATCCCAGCAGATGGGTCAGCTATGATTTATTACTAGAAGCTGTGAAACACTTTACAAAAATTACAAAACCAGGTGAAGAGACTGTAATCCATGTGCTAATGGACAACTACGACATCAATCCCGATGTCACGGTGATTCCACATTATAAGAAAATCTAGTGGTACTTTGGCATTCCTATTTTACTGTTCCGATAAACTGCAACCACTTGAAAGGATTTTCTTTCTTCAATAAAGTACCTAAAGGGATGTTTCAATGAGTAGCTGTAATTGCATATTGACTTTACGAAGTAGCACCGTTCAAAAAATTTGTCTTACTAGGGAAATTCAGTGCATCAAACATATTCTTTGCTTTCTGGTTCATTGGGATCTTCAGCATCGATCCTTACACATTTCCAGAGGGAATTTTTGCACCAACGCTAGTTTTCTCCTCGAGTTGTCGCACTTCTATTGTCGGGCGTGGGAATCAGAATGGAGCCGAAACTTGCATTCTGACAAGACAATCCTAAAACGGATGAGATCGTAGTTAAAAAACAAAAAAGGTCAAGCTACGAAAGCAACCTGCAGGAAACGTGAAAACAGAGCGAATCGTAGTGATGATTATGAAAACGATCGGGCTGAAGCACGGCATATCTTTGCTGATACTGAGGGCATGGTATGTGTATTTTAAGGTGGTATTATTCTTTCTTTTCCATCGCCTTTGGCCACCGGTAAATAGCATTTTATTAAAAATTAGGCGTTGTCTGAACTCACACGTCGACCTTTGAACTGACCCCGTACGGTAGTAGAATGGCCCCTATTGCTCCGAACATTACCACGTGGTTTATGGTTTTCTCACTGAGAATGAAAAAACAGGAATTTTCTCACTTGGAAAAACAGGAATTTTCTCACATTTATGTCTGTTTTCATGGATGGTTATGTGTGTTGATCGATTTATTTGATGTTTTTATGGATGTCAACAGCAATTCATGTCTGTTTTATGGTTTTTGTCAGTGAGAATGTAAAAAAACAGGAACTTTGTTACATTTATGTCTGTTTTCATGGATGGTTATGTGTGTTGATCGATTTATTTGATGTTTTTATGGATTTTGTCAGTGAGAATTTGAAAAACAGAAACTTTGTCCCATTCATGGATTATTGAGTCTAATGGGGGCAGGTCAATGACACTTCCTTCTTGCTGTTGCCTGATGCAAATGTTATTATCAAGAAATAGTATTTGTTGTTGTGGATAACATTGTTCAATGTTATGAGTGTCCCGGAAACAGTTAGATCACGTGTTCCCTTCTCAGCCAATCAGAGGGCCGGTTACATCCCCCTTCTCAGCCAATCAGAGGGCTTGTTTCATATGGTTCTCCCCGTTACATAACAATTCGCCCTTGAGATTTTGTATATAACGGACATGTAATGTGATTCAATTATCAGAAAGTATTTTGACACAGTGCAAACAACTACAATGGATAGAACACTTGAAATTATTGATGAGCTTGAGGCCTTGGCAGCCGCAATTAGCAATGTGAGTACATTTTTATTTTCAAACAAATTTTCATTGGTCACCCTCTAGTATATTCGGGTACCCCCCCCCCTATACAAACGCCACTATATGATGTTTATACTCGATAAAAAGCGTAAAATAAGCTCTTTTTTCGTTACGTAAACCCCATCCTTCCTTCCCCCTCTGTTACGACTTTAATTCTGTGTTTCTTATCTAAAGCAACTGTCAACTTTCTATCAATCCTTTAACAGACTGTTTTTCAACGCTATGGATTGACTTACAGATTTCTCGCAACGATTTAAATAGTTGATAATTACTGACACACTTTAAAGTACATCCAGCTTTGGTAAATATGCAAGAATTTGGATAGCGGCGTAGTCAAAAGGTTTCTCTGAGAAGAATAGTTTTTCCCAACGAATTAAAAAACAGTTTCGCGTGAAAAGAGAAATTATTGTTAATTAACCTTGTGTGCTTACAGGCTTTGCGTAATTCTATGTGGTATGGAAGCATGGAAATGAGTTATCTCCAAAATTAATGCCTAAAAATATATTTAGAACATTATGTGAATGGGGGGAGGGCGCAATACATTGCTTCTAACAGCATCGTTGTAATTAAATTATTTAAAGGTGGAGGGCAATGCCTACAATTCTATCGCCATCAGTCTAAAATGAAAACAAACTTTTTAAACTAGGCCGACTTTTGAACGGCTCAGTGAGCCGTAATTCTCAGATTCAAAAGGATGCGATATCTTTCGGTGGGGGGAGGGGATATTTTTTCATGTCTTTTCTCAGGGATATTTTCGTGGGGGGTTATTGTCCTCGGGGTGTTTTTTTGGGGGGGGGGGAAAATACCAGCTATCGTAAAAGAAGATGGAAAGATACAAAATACCGTTAATACTTTAAATGCATCAAACAAGGCATGCTCAAGGCAGATTAAAACCAGAAAAGAACAGAAACACCTAAAAAATAAGAAATTAGACTGACTTTTATAGACTGAAATTTGAACAGCTTAGTGAGCCATAATTCTTCTTTCTCAGATTCAAAAAAGGATGCAATTAGTATATTTCACGAAATTTTTTTACGTTGTGCTTTCTTAGTGATAAATACTTTTCTAGACAAAATTATATGGATGATGATAATAACTTTCCCTCTGTAAAAAAGGGGAAAATTTTTTCAATACTAACTTTTTTCTCTTGTTTTTAAGGCAAATTGTGAAGAATGTCCATCACCACCAGTTACTATGAAGGCGAGGGTTAATAATGCGCCCCCAGCGAAGGCTACTGTTATGCAATATGGTAGCTGGCCGAAGCCTCCTAAACAAGTGGTGCCTACCCAAGCCGTATTGGAATTTGACATCGCTTGCCCTTCCGCTCTCCACGGACCTCTAATAGCTGCCCCATCATCGATAGGTCAGGAGGTTACCATCCAGCATGCACTACCTGGACCTTCGGGCACCCAAGCCTAGAAGAATTTTGTAAATGTAAGCATTTTTTTCATACCTACCTACCCACCAATTTCTTCCAATGTTTTTTCTTTTTCAATCCCAATATAAACTTATATCAGCGAGATATTAAAATATTAACCCCTCGCCCCCCCCCCCAAAACATTGTTTTCTCTCCCCCACCCACCTCGGAGATATCTAATTTAATTTTTTTTGCAAATAAAACGCTCTTTTCTAATCTTTGCTATAGCTTCGATATCGCATAAGTAACTATTTTTAGGTAATTTCTATTAATAATAACCGACTTTGAAACTCAAAATGCTATTTTTTTTCTAATCTTTACTATTTTCAATGCATTCCCCATATCTCTTCGCTGCCATCTCATAAGCAAATATTTTTAGGTACCTTTGAAACTCCGTGAATGCTATTCTTCACATAGTTTTAAGAGAGATTATTCCTTTTATCTATTGCACATATTGACATTCTAATTTGCACTGAAAATAGCTTACAAACCATTGCATTGATTTTAGCGAGGGGGAACCAAGCTAACGGTTTCCGACATTTTGAAGTTCAATCCTGGAAATTGGAACACTCGCGCGGCTTATAATAATTAAGCTCATGAGTTCAATGAATCTGTGTGGAATTAGAGAAAAAATAGTGACTTATGCAGTCTAAGCGAATATTTCAACTTTTGACGGGCATTGTGCAAAGGGGGGCAGGGAGCCACGTGTTGGGGCCGGGGAAGCGCAGTGGGAAGCGTTGCGGCCCAAGAAGCGCAGTTAGAAGCGCTGCGGGCCAGAGATTCGGCGCAGGAAGCGCTGTGGGAAGCGCTGTTGGCCAGAGAAGCGCCACAGGGATGCGCTATGGGCCCGAAAAGCGCCAAAAAAAAATAAAAAAATAAAATTAGTAGGGATGATTTGAACACTTTGAAAATAAGCTATTTTTTGAACAAAATCAAATTACACCTTCTATGTAAAGCGGCATTTTAGATTGTTTTTATCTTATATTAAGTCGGATTTTCTTTCAGTTGAATTAACCAAATAATACTATGCTCATACTGCTACTACTTCTACTACTAAGTACTGACTTCAAATAATAATCCAAATTTTAAAAGCAGTAGGGATGATTTGAACACTTTGAAAATAAGCTATTTTTTTCATTTATAGAATGGACGAGCATTGGTCAAATATTCATCTTCGTTCAGTGAAGAAGGGGAAGAACCAATTCTAACACCGCCAGTGGAGAATCAGGACAATGAAATCATTAACTCCATTGAAGTACCTTTCGATATTGATGACTTTTTAGCTGATTTTTTTAAAGTAGATAATAGCACAGTTGAGCTGATAGACTTGAGCCCGAATACTTTACAGCTTTTAGATGATTTAACAGGGAACCCTACTCCACCAGCCTCCGATACCCCAACGACTTCACTTCAAACAACTGAAGTGGAGCATTCGCAATATTTTTTTTAACAAGTAGGGGGAGGGTGTAATATCCACGAGGGGGAGGGGGGTACAACTCTTCCCGATTTTCAATTAGCAATCATAATTTTAAATGCAATAGATGTTTACACTGCGACGTTTGGTGACCCCTTTAATAAACTTATGGGGGGAAATTTTGTTTTTGACCCCGTAGAAATTGTACACAACTATGTAGATAAAATTCGTACACTTCTGGAGATTCAAATTCAATTGTGGGGGAGGGAATCAATTAAGGTCTCTATTGTTTTAAAAGTGTTCTATTTAAATGAGGGGAAAAGCGAAGTTTATTATCATTATATACATTCCGAGATGCGTTTGGTTTATTCAAATTTAGAAAATTTTGAGGGTGCTTTCACGGATTGGGTCGATCAAATTATAACGCATCTTGAGAACTTTAATGAAAATGGGAGTGGATCTTTAGTTCTTTTTGTTGAAAATTTAAGTGTTAATATTTGTAAATTTAAGAAAGATTTTATTTTAAGAGGGGGGAGTGGGGAAAGGGCAGTAGTTTTAAAATATAATCCAGATCTAGAAGGTTGTCAAGGTGTCCAGCGGATCTGTTTTGAAACAAGTCAAATGTGTTTCAGATATGCTTTCCTCATATCAGCATTCGAGCCTCTAGCTCGGGACGCTAGCAAGACGAATTTAGACAATTGGGCTATACATGGGAAGGATGGGTCCGATTTCCCCATTGTAGATTTTTCTTGTTTAGAGAGGAAATACCCAGTAACGCTTCGATCCATTGATATTTTTGAAAGGGCTAATGCCCACTTAAATATCGGCGTTACTTTGGTTCAGTATGAAACTGAATTTGAAGATGGGGTTCGCTTAAAAAAGAAGGGGGTGGTCTTCCCTATAAGGGGCCCGTCAATTGATTTGGTTAAACAATGGGTTTGGTTGTTATACACACCCCCTAGTAAACCGAATGCAATTGGCCATTTTAATCCTATTACCGACATTAGTAGAGTTCTGGGGGAGGGTAAGACCAGAGTGCCCGTTTCTACTGTCCAACATGCCTCTCTAGATTTTGGACTGAATTAAAGTTACAAAAGCACATGAGGCATTGTAGCCGCCACGGCTACCAGACAGTGGAAACGGTTTCAGGGGATAGGGCCATTCTACGATTCAAAAATATCCAGAACACCCTTCTCCAGTGCAACAAAATATCTTTAGACTGTGAAGCTAAGCTGGTGGAGGTGAACGACCCCCAATTTCCAAACCGAGTCAAAGAACATCAGGCTATTGCAGTGTCCTATGCTCACGCGCAAAGAGACAGTTCTAACACCTTGCAGTTGTTAGAAATAGTTGAGACATTGGATGAGGGGCCCGAGTGCATGGTCAAGACACTGACTCAACTAAGTGGCACGGCTAATGGTGCTATTTCTCGTTTGAGAAATACCCATTATCCAATGGTATTGTCTGCAGAGGATCGTCTCGCGATTAAAAAAAAAAAAATATGTGGCGTGTGTACGGGGGAGTTTTCAGAGGAGGAGGATACGAGGACAAACGGCACCCGAGAGAGGCGAGTGAAAGTCCTAGACCACAGTAATTGGGTGACACTACGAGCCTCGGGGGGGAGGAAGGGTAGAGGGGGAGCACATCAATCGGGTAACTTAATTGTTAGCAAACAGTTTTTTATCCCGGTTTTAATCCACAACTCCAATTATGACTTAAAATTTATTTTACCGGCACTGGCACGTATGCATAGGGAGGGAGGGGGAGTAGATTGTCCATGGGTATATAGTTCATTTACCTATAACATTATCCCTAAATCGGCCGAGAAGTTATTGCTTCTCGAACTGAAATGGCAGGCAGTGGATAATGGGCATACGTGCTGGAATAAAATCAGGTTTTTAGATTCCTTTAGTTTTTTTCCCAAGGCATTGAGTCAATTGATTCAAGTGCAAAAAAGCGACAATTTTGATAGCTTTCCCTTGCTTAAACAGCACTTTCCAGACAGTGAAATGTATGACCTGTTGACCTGCAAAGGTATATACGCATACGACTATTATTGTTCTGGCGCACGCTTAAGTGAGGTGATACTACCTCCAATTGAAGCTTTTCACAATTCACTGACTAACAGTGAATGCACAGCCGTGGATTATTAGTTTGCCGAGAAGGTGTGTTCTAAGGGGGATTGTAAAAATGGTTGGGATTATTGTAGACTTTACTTTGCCAGTGACGTTCTAACTCTGTTGGATATAGTCTGTAAGAACACAGACAAGATCTATTCAGAGTTGGGTTAGATATAGGTTATTATTTTTCTACACCTCATTTAGTGATGGATTTAATTTTAAAAATTAGCAGGGAGGAACTAGGCCTAATCACCGATGTATATCAACACCTTTTTGTAGAGCGTTCAATGAGGGGTGGGTATTTTTTTCATGGGGACCGCGTCTTGTCAACCGATCCGAGCGGGCAAAGCACCGGTGCAAAGTCAAATGCAGTGTTCTTGGACATGAACTCGTTACACCCCTCGGCAATGTCACACTACTCTTTGCCGTGTGGGAACTATCAATGGCTTGAGAATCCTTGTGAGTTCCCCGACATTACCACCGTCGAAGACAATGGGCCACAAGGATGGTTCTTTGAAGTTGACGGTCACATTCCGCTGGCGCTTCACGACTCAGTCAAAGATTTTGTCTTTCCCTGTATCACTCGGCCCGTGAGCAGGGACTCTCTGAGCCCCTACAATCGATCATTGGTTGAGGATATGGGGATGCACTGGACTCCCTCCAAACAGAAACTGATTGCTGATTTGGACCCTAAGGAGAATATCGTTGTTCACCATGTGCTTTTGCGCTGGATGGTGAGCAATGGCTTCAAGATCACCAAAATACACAGGGTCCTGCAGTTCAATCAGCGACCGTATTTGAAAACGTTTATCGAAACCTTTGTCGATAAACGCTCTAGGGCAAATTCAAAGGTGGAGAAGGAAATGTATAAGCTCATCCTAAATTCAGCGTTTGGCAAAATGTGTGAAAGTGTTCTTATTAGATCTCGCTGCGACGTCGTGACTGACCCTCTAAAGTGCGCACGAATTATTGCCCATCCCAATTTGACATCTTTCACGAGCATAGAGACTGGCATGGTTCTTCTACATAGGCGAAAGCGAAATGTAGTACTGAACAAGAATATAGCAGGCGGCAGTTCAGTACTTGAAATTTCAAAAAAGTTCATGTTGTCGTTCTTTTACAATGTGTGCAAGGTGCAATGGCCACGGGAGGGGGAGGTTCAAGTTTACTATGGTGATACAGATTCTCTGCTGTTAAAGGTAAATGGGACTGAAGACTTATTGGGTGATTTAGAAAAGGGGGTGCACATCAGCTCGCGGATGGATTTCACCAACTGGAATCCATCCCTCTACCCCGAGCTGGTGAAACGTCAAGCCCCCAACCAACTATTAAAATTAAAATCAGAGACGGGGAGTGATTTGATATCCAGGGGGTGTTCCCGGGTCCCAAAGTCTATTGCGTTGAAACACATAGAGGGGATGAAAAGAAGGCGTGTAAAGGGGTGCCTACACATTTTGTAAAGAGCAATTTCAACATGAGCGTGTACAGAGACTGTGTAGAAAGTAGCCTAGTGCCGAGAGCACAAGTGCTTGCAATTCGCTCGCTACAGTATAGAAATTATACTGTGAGAGTGGAAAAGAATGCAATGTCGTGAATATCCGACAAAGTCTATGTGCTCGAGAATGGTTTGAGTGTCCTGCCTCATGGCCACAACCGTATTTCAGACCGAGTTGAATGCATAGACTATCGCAATCAACTTGGTCTGGATAAATTAACCTAATCTGACTAACCAACTAACCACTAACCACCACCACCAACCTGTGCATAAATTAACTAACCCAATCTAACCACCTTAACTCAACCTCATCTAACCCAATCTAACCATCACTAACCCAACCTCAACTAACCCATAGCAGTGACGACAACTATTGTTTTTCCACCGCGGTTCCCGGGGGGTCCCTTCCCGCGGCCGCCCAGGGGGGGGGGGGCCCGCCCGCGGCCGGCCGGCCTTCGGCCCCGCGGCCCTGGGGGGGGCCACCTTTAAATTCACTGTAATGTGTTCAACTGTGCTATTGTTCCAAGTGTCTGTTTTCAAGTGTTTTCTGTGTTTTTGTTGTATAGAAAAGTGTTTTTTTTTTTTTTTTTGTACAGAAAAGTGTTGATGATGAACAAAAAGTGTTTTTAAAGACAATAAGTGCTGTTGATGGACAAAAGTGTTTTTTTATAGTGTTATCATTGCCGATTGATTCATGTTGAACAAATAGAGTTTTCATGTTGACCATGAAATTTTGTCAACTGTTCTTGTTGAACAAGTGTTATTCTTATCGTTGCAGTTCATGTTGATGACAAATATTTGTTTTCATGCAGTGCCGAAATAAATGCTGCCATGAATTTTTGTTTTTGTTGTTCTTGAATAGATAGATCAATGGGAAAATTACTACTTATTCATTGAGCACATATGATTTACAGTTAGTTGTAGTCCGACTGTTGTCAACAGCAACAGCATGTATCAATTTAAAACACCCTTCAGATCATTTCTGTGTGGTCCTTCAATGTCGGGGAAAACAATACTCTTAACTAAAATAATTCAAAATTGCGATAAAATGTTTATGGAGAAGCCGAAAAAAATCTACTATTGCTATAGTATTTGGCAAGAGTCCTATGATAAAATAAAAGCGATTGCCATAACCATACCAATACAATTCATACGGGGACTTGATGTTTTCAATAGTATTGAACCGAACTCGTGGATGATTATCGATGATTTGGCTGAAACCATTGAACAGTTCTCGCAGGAAAAGCTACAACTGTTCATCGTTCGCTCCCACCATGAAAACATGTCCGTTACTCTGGTTCTACACAATCTGTTTCATCAGAGCAAATGTATGCGAACCGTTGCTTTGAATTGCACCGTCTATGTTATCTATCGATTTGTTTATGATTTTCGCTCACTCATAACTCTCAATAAGCAGATATACCCCGGCGCCCCAAAATGTCTGGTGTCAGTGTACACTCAGGAGACGAGCAAGCCCTATGGTTTCATTTTGCTGGGTCTTAATCAGAGCATGCCTGAGGATCTTCGTTTAGTCACCGACATTTTCAACAAAGAAATTACAGTATATCTTCCGGTGAACAGTAAAAAAGGCTATTAGTCACCATTATGACACTGAAGAAACTACATGAACAACGGCATTTATTTTCCGTTTTAAGCACTTCAAAACCTCCGCTTAGGAAGGCTATACTCAAACATGGTGTTGACAATGATTTCATTAATCTAATATCTGAACTTTGTTTAAATTTAACTGTGGGAATTTTTCAACTGCCAGAAGGTGTTAGAAAACAGACAAAGAAACAGCGTACCACGGTACGCGCCTGGGCTTGAAAAAACACGGGGAAAAATATTAAGACAACACGGCTCCTTCAGGCAGGCGGTAGCTTTTTCACACTTTTACTGCCGATAATTGCAGGACTTGTAAACAGTTTTCTCTAGAGAATGGCAAAACCATATAAATTGACACCATTTGAACTTGTCCTCTCACCCGTCGAACATTTTGAAGACAATCTAAGCAAATTCATTAATGATGAGAATATTGCCGATGATAAAAAACTGCTTTTATTTCAAGATGCATTGTGAAGTATGGACAAACATAGACCATATCGTAAGAGAGCCACCGTCGCCACCACCACCGATCCCTCTAAACAGGCAGCACCTCCTCAAGATTCAGCACAATCAAAGGAGAAGGAATTGAATTCAATTGTATTGAAAATTGGAAACCTATTGCCACTGTCCTATCGAGAACAGAGTAAAAGAGTATTATCTTATCTCGTGTTGGAAACTGGGGATCAAGTTCAAGTCGATAGCACAGGGAAACGAATTATAATTCAAGGAAAAAGTTATAATCTAGTTGATTTAATTTGTGATATAGTGACGAATCGTAAAGGACTCTTATCCTTTGACGATAATCTATACACATTTCTGTGTGTATGAAACTTTCCAAAAAGTCTAATAGGCAATAAGCAAATTCTAAAGAAACTAAGAGAATATAGTCCTCCAAAAACATCAATACCTTTTAAAAAAGACGAAGAAGATTCAATATTTTAAAATACTAGCCCTATTGATTTCACAACACCTGTGGCTGCTAGTCAAAAGCGAAGACGAATTGATTCGCCCACCAGTGTGCAAAAGGGGAGTGGGCATTACACTACGTGTTTACGCTCAATATGGATGAAGTTTTGAAAGGTGTCTATGAAAATGTTGGCGAAGCGGGAAGTTTAAGTTCTCCCAAAACGCTTTCCAATGTCTCCGGCACCACATTGAAAAATGTAAAAGAGTATCTAGAGAATGAACCGAGTTACACACTACATCGGATTCACAGGCTTCGCAGTAAACAATATCGACAAACTAAAGCCTTTTTCCCTCTGCATATAATGCAAACGGATCTTTTAACTCTAGATGCAATTCAAAAGCGTCACAATGCGCCTTACAAATATATTCTAGTGGCAATCAGTATCTTTAGTCGCTATGCCTATGCCATTCCACTACGATCAAAGAGAGGTGTTGAAGTTGCTCGGGGCATTGAAAGTATTCTAGAACAGGATTCATATAGAAAAATTCAATCGGATCGTGGCAGTGAATTTGTTAATCCCCATATGCAAAAGGTTCTTTTGAAATATAATACAACACTTTATCATTGTCACAGTCCAATAAAGGCTGCATTGGCTGAACGATTAATAAGAACGATTCGTCTATTAATTTCAAGATATTGCACTTTGAAAAATACTTCGGCTTTTATTCATGATTTAGATAAAATCATGTTGATATACAACCATCGACCCCATCGATCTCTGTCCAACTCTACACCAAGGGATGTTCACTACAGTGAAAATACATTTGATGCTTTTCTAAAGCAATACTCCAATGGCAATGAGAAGAAAAAGAAGAAGAAATTCAATGTTGGTGATACTGTTCGAATTAATAGAACCACTAATATTTTAGAAAAGGGGAATTATTTATAGAGCACTGAACTTTTTAAAGTGTCCAAAATTCTAGACACCAAGCCCACAACATAGCGACTACGAGAGATCAAATATGACGAAATTCTCGTCTTGTTTTATTAGTACGAACTGAAAAAAGTTAGAAAAACTAGTGAAATTTACCAAATTAAAAAAATATAAAAAAGACGCAATCGTAGGAACAAGAGATAGTTACATGTTTACTGGCTAGGATACAACTCGGATTTTGATTCTTGGGCCAGTGCTGAAGACATTGACAATGCCCAATGATTCTATGTGACTTTCATGTCCAATGTTTCTGATCCACTCTACAATGACTTGAATAGAACAAGTGATGTTTGGACGAAACTCTCCCCTACCATAAAATTCGACAACGGAAAATATGAAGTGGCTCTTGTCAACTGTATTCTCAAAAATACCTACGACATCCTGAGAAAAGATCGTAAATATGATATAAAAATTGGACCCAATGATTGGCCGCCACCAACAGGTGATGAAGAACTATTTCAAAAAATCAATTGGATGGATTATCAATATATTGAATTACCCTATGAGGAACTCAACTGCATGAATGATTTATTTCGTTCCGTTAATAAAAGAATTTCTATCCGTAAAAAGGGAGCTTTTCATTTCAACTATTCAAAGGAGGAGGGCTAGATCTACAGTAGTTCACCTATTGCCAGCGAAAGGGTTATTCTCAACGATAATCTAAAGGATGTTCTTGGCTTTAAGCTCAATATAATCAATGGCAAAAGTGCCGGAAACACAAATTTCATTTTCGCCGACTACCCGCCTGCCTTCTCCACAGACACCTGTATATTTCTCTACGCTTCATTTGTGGAAACATCTCGGGTTGGTAATTCAAATGTTCCCCTCCTACGAGTTCTTGAACGAAAAACCAATCAAGAACATATTCACGACTACAATATAAAGCATCTTCAGTATATTCCCGTAAACACTTCCTATTTGGAACTCTGTCAGTTAACACTAAGAACCGAATTGGGTGATCCCATAGCAATTTCAAAAGGGTTGGCTGTGATTACATGCCATTTTCGACCCATCATTCAACTGCAAGATGTCTAATAAAAAAGTGGTATTCACTTGTCCTGATATTGACTGCTATGTTAATACTCTTGGCCCGAGACAACAGGGCAATGGAATGGACTACTACAAAGGTTGCTCGTCAATGTCTGGTTATGGTCTTGGCAGCTGGTTTGCTAAGCTGTTTCGCTCTTCGCTACCACCGGCTAGAAAATATCTTGTACCGGCTGCGACAGATTTTGCATCCTCTACACTATACGATTGGGGCTCTGGCAAGGATTTTAAAAAAAGTGCTTTGGAAAATCTTAGGTCCAGTGCGCGAACCCTTGGCGAGAAATTAAAACAGAATGGTAAAGGCTTAAAAAGGTCAAGAAACAATGCATCCCTCATCAGTCTCTACTCAGGACGGAAACGTAAGACATCCCTTTTGTCAAAGAAAAGAAGGAAAAAGCCGACACGTGCTGTAAACAGAAGCCCCAGGAAGAAAATTGTCAGATCGAAACTAGATTTCTTCTCCTAAGATGTCCTACCTACCGCATAAGGATTCTCAACCTTCAATCACCGCCTCATTGAATCTCTTCAAAGCTGAAAATGTTGATGTTAGTGTCAAGCGTGTATACTATGAACAATTTTATCCACAACAACCCCTCTCAGATAATATCCAATTTCAAATTTATTACAATGAAGACTACTATATGGACATGTCTTCAACATTGATAGATTTACAAATGAAAGTCCGTAAATCCGATAATACAATGCCGATCCGGGCCGAGGGGATATCCTATGAAAATTGTATACTACATAATTTATTTCGTCAAATTAGTGTCTATATCAATGGCATGCTCGTGAGCACAAGCAACATTCTCTCAAATTATACGAGCTATATGCAATTCATGCTGATGACACCCAAGTCATACAAGGAATTGAGAAGCACCTCCAATTGACATGAATATATTACTAATACTGATAGTGCAGATGCACTTAAAAATGCGACAACTAGTGAATTACATCTAGTTGGAAAAATATATCATGAACTATTTAATATACCCCACGTGTTTCTACCAAATGGTAAAGGGGATATAGTATTGTCGCTTTCACCAATCAAGTTCATATTGAGATAGGAACTTGCTGCCAATCCCTATGTAAGCCTATCCCTCGCTTCTGCAACACTTCATGTGCCCAAACAGCAGGTCATGAGTTCTGTTGCTTTGGCCGTGGAAAAACTGAGAGCCATTGGCAATAATATTAAACTACTTGTTCCTCATACAATCACCAATCAGCGTCATATTGCAATGGGCTCACGCACCTTCACCGATTCATCTTTTATCAACGGTGAAATTCCATCAAAACTTGCGTTGGCATTTGTAAAGAGCGCTAGTGCAATAGGATCATGGACTGAATGCCCACATAAATTCAAGATGTTTGGGCTTTCATCTCTTGTGTGTAAAGTAAACAACATCCCAATTTACAATCTATCTTTTGATAAATCCTATAGAACATTTTATGAGTTGACAACGCTAACCCTAGACCTTGACTCTCAACTATTCTAAAATGGTATAACCGAAGATATGTTTGCTAAAACACATGGTATCATTGTATTGGAGTTGTCTGGCACGCAGAATATGAGTATAGTACGTACGAGGAGTGTGTGTTTAGAGTGTACATTTGCCGACCTATTGGCTGAGAGTATTGCACTAATCTCACTAAATCAATATGAAACCTATTGGGAAATCACTCCCGAAGGCAGTGTTCTACTAGACTTGGCGCCATGAACACCAGTCAAATAATCAGTATATTTAATATGGACCCCTACATGTCTCAGTACAAGTCCAATTGTCTGACTTCAGACTTTCTAGGGAAAATTCAAAGTGCGAAAAAAACATTCATTATTGTTAATAGCAGTCCGTCAACTGTGCTGACGGGTCATTGGCTGTGCATATATCAAACAGTGAAGACGATTGAATTTTTTGATCCTCTTGGTCTACCTTATACATTCTACGCACCTCGCCTCAGCATCTTTATAGAAAGCAGTGGGAAAACCATTATTCAAAATCAGAAGAGGGTACAGGATCTAACGACTAAAAGCTGCGGCTTTCATGCACTACTATATTTTGTGTTCCGATGTCGCGGCTATACTTACAAGTAGTTTCTCCACATTTATAGTGACAATCCACGTCTGAATGACTTTCTAGTGGAAAATATCCTCTCAGACCTATACAGTATTGATTTCAGTGCCCTAAGAGTAAAGTGCTTAAAAAATGTTTGTGAATTTGTTTATTAATAAAATGTATATATATACAACAATGTCTTTAAATCTTCACTTTTAGATTTCTTCATCGGTGTATAGGTAACTGTCGTGAACCACTAATGCTGGTAAAGTATTTGGATTCACTGTATATTGATCTTGATTGACTGCAAAGTCAGGGTCAAACTTTCTACAGTACAATGTAACTTCACTCTTGTCATATCTCTTTGTATAGTCAATGATACTATTTGCATTCATATTATGAAATTCACGAGTTTCAATCTGTCTATTTGAAGCAATATCACATACAGTGTTTTCAAGTGGTGAATCACATTCGGTAACTGCCAAATAAAAATCACTTGGTTTATAGTCATAGCAGGCAGTGTCATCACAGCGATGATGTAGAAACCAGATTGTCTTGTTACCCCAACAGTTGAATCGTAGACCAGATTCCTCTTCCCAGAATAATTTAAATCCTCGACGATACCAATCTCGTAGAAATAAACTGAAATCACGTTTAGGATTCTTTCCAATCATAGTGGGGCAAGTATTCTCCCACTGATCACATTTATCATTGTGACAATCGAAACATAGGTTCCCGTTAGTGTGAGAGTCACACACCTCTTCAAGATATGAATTACATCTTTTAATTTGCACTGCATAGCCTCCATTTAATTTACAAGGATTACATAATTTACACTTTTCACTATAGTCATCAATAATTGTACAATTCTCACACCGAGTCCAACTGCCATGAGTGTACAAGCACAATGGACATATATAGAAAATTTTTCGGTTTCCAATGTCAACTCACTCAAAGCTAAAACGAAACTGATCTTCCTCGCTCGATAAATTAAAAGTGGAGGAATGGGGGAGAGGAGTAGCTCTGTAACGTTACCTGTTTCGAATGAGGGGGGAGCCATCTACATGGAATCCATTGGCGATGTTTTCAAAAGTATAGCTACAATATGATTCTGCCCTGTTCCAATTAATATATCAATAAATTGAGTATAAGCATTTGAATCACATTTTAAAAGTTCCAAGCAATATTCCAATGGGGGAGAATCAGTTTTCAATATAATGTCAAGTGTTTCATGGGAGAATATCCTGCGTTGAAGAGATAAATCGAGAAAATCGTCATCCAAAGTCAAATGTTTTTCCATGAACACTAGATTTGATCTAATTCTCTCTTTCTCAAATTTATTCACTTTTCAGTCCTTTCACTCTGACTTCTGACTCTAGACTGAGCCTGATTCGTTAGCTCTAACCAGAAGAGAAATGGAACATTTTCGTTTTTGAAACAATTTTATTGAATAGTTACAACATCATCAATAATACTATGCATGTACAATTAGCGATAGAGTTTATTATCTTCGATATGTTTCACTAATGCGCTTAAAGCACAATGAAGTCTATTCACATGTGCTGTATCAACTTTTGTGGTGAAACATAATTGATCTTCCATTTTAAATTTTCTCAAGGACATCACATATCTTGCATATACTGTATCCCATTCCAGACAAAGCCGCGATCCTTTCGTGATTTCCACCGCAATGCTTGTTGCTCTTGTACTATTAGCATCAACCCCGCTATCAACTTCTAAGAGGGTAAACATTCCACTCATTATTACAAATATATATCCAAATGAGTAACGTCAGAAATGTTCTTCTTCTCACTCCTTGAATTCTAATCACAGACTAATAAAACTATAGCAAAAACTCTTTCCTCATATTCACTCCGCCGCTAATATGTAAACAAAGCCCTCTGATTGGCTGAGAAGGAAACATATGATCTAACAGTTTCCGGAAAACCCTTAACATTGAAAAATGTTATCCACAACAACAAATACTATTTCTTGATCATAACAATCACCTCAAACAACAACAAGAAGGAAGTGTCATTGACCTGCCCCCATTAGACTCAATAATCCATGAACGGGACAACGTTTCTGTTTTTCAAATTCTCACTGACAAAATCCATAAAAACATCAAATAAATCGATCAACACACATAACCATCCATGAAAACAGACATAAATGTGACAAAGTTCCTGTTTTTTACATTCTCACTGACAAAAACCATAAAACAGACATGAATTGCTGTTGAAATCCATAAAAACATCAAATAAATCGACCAACACACATAACCATCCATGAAAACAGACATAAATGTGAGAAAATTCCTGTTTTTCCAAGTGAGAAAATTCCTGTTTTTTCATTCTCAGTGAGAAAACCATAAACCACGTAGTAATTTTCGGATCAATAGGGGCCATTCTACTTACGGTTAGGGTGATTTTGGACATTTATTTCTCTTGAATAATCGGATTCGACACAGCATTCGCATGGGATTCTGATTAATGGATAATTCTGCCGGGCTCGGTATGTTTTGACGGGCGTCTTCGGGCTGAAAAACCTCTTCCTAGCTAATTTATCTATTATGGGCTGCCTCCCCGTAGTAGCATAATATTTGTAGGCATGAATACATAATGAGTCGGAGGTAATAGGCTTGAGATTGTCTGTGCAGGATTTCGACTCTTGTTGATAGAAGAGCATCTCTAAGTGCTGAAAACCATGTTGTGACCAAGATGGGCCAAGGATTGCACAAAGCCTCCATTCATTGAGGTCCCAGGGACTTCTTGCTCTCCGGTTCTAAGCTGGCTTAAGCATTTCCGTGTAGACTTGAGAAGATATGTGATGAGAAGATTTGTGATATTATTTTCGCCATGGAGGCCAAAATAATTTCAATGATTGAGGGAATATGAAAATTGGATCTTGGAATGTTACGACGGTGAAAAATGATTATTGTTTCGATATTTTGACTGACAAAGTCAGACGATTCGGACTGGACTTATTAGGAGTTTCAGAGACTCGTATCCCAGGGGTATAGGGTATAAAATTAGGTGAAATAGAATTTATTTACTCAGGCAGGAAGGATGGGGACATAGACAGGGAGTAGGGCTCATTATGAATAAGGAAGCTGCTTAGTCTGGTTTAGGGTGGGAAGGTGTATAATAGAATACTAATTGCTCATTTTATGACTCAAAGGTTCACGGCATCATTTATAGTAGTATACGCCCCTGTAGAACCGACTGACGGCGGTACTAGTGACTCAAATAAATTTTGCTTACAGTCACAGGAGCAAATAGACAGGGTCCCAGGTAGAAATATGATGTTTATTACTGGGAGATTTTAACGCCCAGGTCGGTAAAAATAGGGATAGATGGTATCCTATCCTAGCATAGATGGTATCATAAGTTAACATGGTATTAACGTGATGGTAAGACAGCAAACCTTATTGATTATGTTATACTAACCGAAGACTGGCAGGATCAATACAAGATACTAGGGTATATAGGAGTGCCGTTATTGATGTTAAAAGTAAAGATCACCATCTGGTACTGTCAAGGGTTAATTTAAAGCTCAAATACTGGAAGGGTAACTACCTCCAGGGAAGTTATGATGTTGGTAGACTCCAGGATGAGAATTTGAGAGAAACTTGCCAGGAACAGTTAAATACTAAACTTGAGAGTTTAAAATTTGACAATGTGGAAGATGGTTGGAATAATTTTAGAAAAAAAATAATTTGTGAAGTTGCTGAAGGTGTCTCAAGGAAGAAAGCTAGAACTGCAGCTAAGAATATTAGTGAAAAAGCTTTTTGTTTAATAGAAAGAAGAAAGGACTGTACAAGAATTATCTGAGTGACAGATAATATGAAAACAAAAGGAATGTAAAGAATGTGGAGGAAGCATTAAAATATGAACTAAGGAGGTGTGAAATGAAGGCCATGGATAATATTGCCGAGGATCTGGAAGATGCAGCTAGACGGCATAATAGTAAAATACTAAGGTAGGGGGATGTGGTAGAGGATGAGGTAGAGGATGATGAAAAGGTAGAGGATGTGTCGACCAAATTTTCACTCTTAGGCTAATAATTGAGAACTGTCTGAGTTTTCAAACACCTTTGGTCCTCAGTTTTATAGATTATGAGCCAGCGTTCGATTCTGTTGATGAAAGAGCTTTAGTAAAGGTTTTATACTTGTATGGTATACCAGACAAATACATTAAAGTGATTAATGCTATGTACGAGAATAACATTGGTGCGGTTAAGGTAGGAAATGAGGTTAGAAGCTGGTTTTGTATTAAATCAGTAGTTAAGCAGGGTTGTGTTCTATCGCTCTTTATATGGATTATTTTGATGGACCTTGTCTTAAGGAGTACAGGAAAGGCAATGGGAGACCACGGAATCAAATGGGGAGGAAAAAGTCTCCTGGACTTAGATTATGCTGATGACTTAAGCATCCAAGATGAAAGTGTGAGCAAAATGAATGACGTTTTAGAGGCTTTGCAAGTTCAGGGCGTTAGAATAGATTTAAAAATTAAAGGTAAGAATACTAAGTTACTAAGGCTAGGAATAAGTGAAGATGAAAAGGTGACGCTAGGTATTGGAAAGATTGAACAAGTGGACAGTTTCACTTACCTTGGTAGTATTATTAGTAATGATGGTGGAAGTAGTGAAGATATTAAAAATAGAATAGCCAAGGCTCAGGGTGTTTTTTCGTAGTTAAAAAAAGTTTGGAAGAATAGGAAGATAAGTATGCAAACCAAGATTAGAATATTAGAAGCTACAGTGATGACCCTGGTCAAATATGGCTCTGAAGCATGGACTCCCCGAAATCTGGATGAAGGTTTGCTAGATGTTGTCCAGAGAAATTGCTTAAGGATTGTTCTGGGTACCCGGCTTACTAACCGTGTGTCAAACAATAGGCTATACAAAAAATGTGGTTCAGTACCACTCTCTAGGGCTATAATGAAAGGAAGGTGGAGGCTGCTAGAGCACGTTGTGCGGATGAAGGATGACAGATTGCCGAAGATTGTTCTTTTCGGCCAGCCGTATAGGGCTAAGCGGAAAGCACACCGTCCTCGTCTGGGGTGGGAGGACGTCATAAAGAAAGATTTAAAGGAAATGGGAACTTCGTGGGCGGGTATAAAAAGGGAGGCTTTGAATAGATCGAGGTAGAGGAGAAGCGTGCGTAGCTGTGTTGGCCTCAGGTGGCTTGTGGCTGCGGTGAGTTGTTAGTAGTAGTAGTAGTAATAATCGGATCCAAAGGGCGAAACACAAATGAATAAAAAAACACACCATAAAGCTGCAGAGATTACTTTCCATTGCAGTGAAATACGAAATGAAAACATTAATTACAACAGAAACCACAACCAATAAAATTTTTTTTTTCAAACCAACCTCATCCTCCCAACTTTTGCTATATTTAAAACCCTCCTTCCGGCCGACTCGGTTTTACCAATGAAAAAAACTTTCTTTAGACTATGTCCAAACTGGACCCCCTCGGTCAGTCAATAAACTACAAAAATACACAGCGTTTTGTATCCAAAGGCTTGTCACGTGGAATGACATTTCTGCTGAAGTATTTTCCAGAAGATATACAGAATGTTATTCCAAGAGAAGGTATAAAAATGTTCTGACGCAGTAATATGAATTATTAGGACTAATGTCATATCATCTTCCGAAATGGCGCCAGGGAGCTTGCAATGAAAAAAGTTTTGCTACTAGTTTAAGCTTATCCGTAATAACTGTTTAAATTGGCTGCTATTTTTCCCTAGAGAAAATATTTAATATTTCAGATTCCTTTAAAAAAAATATATTTTTCGACAAAATGCTTTTCAAAATTTCAACTCATCTCAACAAAATCTCAAAAATCGCTCGGATTGCTTTTCTCATTGGAAATTCTGAAACTCACAGCCATCCGAATTTTTTTGGAATGATAAAAGTGTCATTTTCTAATAATTTAATCTCATATTAGTGTCCAATCAAGTCATTAAAATCTAGACGTTTATTAATCTACTTAAGTATAAATAACACTTTATTGGCACTTCAAAAATGACGGGAGTATGAAGTGTCGATAAATGACTTACGAAACAATGTTTCGTCATTTAAATTGCGGCAAATTGTATTTTATGCCGAGAATATTCTTATGACTTGTCTTTCTCTACAAATTTCTCCAAATAATTGTTGGGTCCTGATGGTACTATCTGCAGCTCTTTACAGGAGAACAAACGGTAAAACTGGCCGCTTTGAATATGCTTACGGTGTAATTTTGCCTACCGGGTTTCGATTCTCCAATTTCTGATACCGCTTGTAAGATATCTATAAAAGAAAGTTCTTTTTTAAGATAGCAATTAAGAAGAGGTCATCCGGGTTTTTTCGGGGGGAGGGGGTACAAAAAAGCTAAGTATCAAAAATCTGTTCATGTTTTTGTTACGTTTCTACGAGTCGGACATAAGTTTCGGGGGGTGGCGGGGTTATACCCTGTCCCCCCTTGGATACTGCCTTGGCATTTAGTTATCCAATATAGAATTTACTGCGGAAAATTTACAGCATTATTTTTAGGTTATGGTTAACTAAAGGTTCAGATATGAATAAAATCCTTTTCATAGACAGTGAAATTTCAAAAACAGTGATAAAATTTCACAAAAATACTAGATATTTCGGTCACATGTGCATTGGCCGTCATCAATAGTAAAACTAAACTAAAACAATTAAAAACAATAATTTATATGCGAAATAAAATAAAACTATATATTATTTAGTAGCCTAATCTATTTCTTTTCAAAGCATAAACGGAAGCTAGTCTCTTTGACCTTCTAGGATCCGGTTTATTAGAGTTGAATGAACTAACACTTGGACAGATGTTTAGCTACATTGGGTGAATTGAACTTTATGAGATTTTGATAAATTATCGTAGATATAGTAGTAGTGTGCATGTATGCAGTATCAACCCTACAAGGAAACCTACAAGAATATGTATACAATCCGGGACGAGAATAGGGACGAGATCATATAAAGTAACCGGACAGGTTTCTGTGTCAACACCCATTTTCTGGAGCACTATTAATTACTATCAACTGTACAAAACTCGCCGGACCACTTTCTGCAGTTAGAAAGACAGATTTATATGCCAGACAGGTTTCTGAGGTGAACAGCCAAGCTGAGCGTGTAATAGATTTTTAGCTAGATTTAATGATTGCATACATTATTACAGATATCAAAAAAGTTATATCATTTGCGTAAAGCTAACTCAATTTGCGAAAAAGGTATTCCATTGGCATAACTCTGCTCTGAATGATCTTAATTGAGGATTGAATAATAGGGGTAAAACAGAGCTCGAGACTTATTTTAACTGGATTGTATGAAAGTGCTAAAAGGGTTCAACTGCTTACCAGTTAAGGTAAGCCAAAGGGGGTGGTTACTCTTACGCAACTTAATATAAATTTGGAATAACATCGTAGTATCAATCTATGGAAATGGTTAACGATGATAAGGTGATCATGGGACTTGACTTAGCTTTACTTCTTGGCTGTGTTCTGTATAATACGCAAGTACCATTTGAGTAGTGTTATCAACATAAATATGCTTTAACATTTTAGTATACTAAAAAGTTGATACTAATAAAGATGTAGATGCCAAGAAAAGAATTTTAATAAAATAATCCAGAACAATCCTTAGAAATCCTTAGAAATCAACTAGTGAGATGATTATGGGTTTGAACCACCAAGGACCGCAACCACCAATGACCCTAACCACCAAGGGCCTCAACCTCCAAGGGTCTCCTATCCCCAACCTCCAAGGGGCCCCCCTCCCTACAACTTTTTGGGCCCCTCCCCCATTTTTTATACTTTTTTTATGTTATTGTTTAAACTTTTTTTAACATGATAATTTTCTTTTCAAATTTTTTTTAAATGTCTTAGAATGACATTAAACATACTCAAAATATAAAACAAAATCAAATTTAATATTTTCCAAGTTCAAAATGAGAATAATATAGATATTTTAGTCGTGACTTTTACTATTAGAAAAATAATTTTTGTAGTAGCACTTGTTTTTACTGGATGTTTGGACATAAAATATTCAACATTTCTTTACATATCTTAAAATGAAATGAAATATGCTTGCGGTTGTACCGATCGTACTCTATGGTTGCTCATAGACACGACGCGGCTTTCCCACTGGTACTCTGGCAAGTTATCAACACTGCTTAGTTTATTGCATGTATTAAATCAGTAATTTCTACGAAGTGGAAGGATAAACACATAGGCCATATCTTTAAAAAGTGAAGATGAAGCATTTTAAGAAAGTGTGTTCATATTATAGTGTTATTGTAGCATTGAATGCTGACAAGGAGAAGTATTTGAACTATGAAACCTGTACAAGTGGCAGCACTATCGGAAATGTATGCGTGCATTGTCATGACAGTAAGAAATTAAATTTCTTTGGTGTACCCAAAAAATTCAACTTTTATTAAGGTGGATTCGCGATTTAGAGACCTACGGAGATGAGCACACTCAAAAAAAATGTTAGTCATAAAATAATAATTGATGAAGAGGGGTTTCTTCTTGCTAAAGCTTGTGGTAACATGTCACTAAGTGCCGAACCCTACTGTCAGCTTTCGGGTATTTGTATTCAACGCAAGGTCAAAAGAAGACAGTCGTACTCTTCTACTAATATCATAAATCATATCTTGTCTTCGTACCGGAACTGTTACCTGTGTAAAAATAATGTGGTAATAGACAGTGAAATTGCCGGAAAAATAAAAAGGGCATTGGTAGAAAATATCACTAAGAAAGATGAATCGATGAAAAACAAAGTGCCAGCAAACGTTACTACCATTGATCCAACAGTCAATGAACCAGATAATGCAAAGATTAAACGCATATTGAACCTGTCTGTGACACACCAGTAAAAATTGTGTATGACTCAAAATGGAATAATGATTATTCTACTAATTAGGAACTAAGAGAAGACAATAGATACAGTATCAAGAGAGAACATGGTGAACTATTTTATGGAACGGATTCAGAATGTCTAAAGTTGTTCAATGATATTAATAATGTATAATAATATATTTTTTGTATTAATATTCTACATGTCATTATTTCATTAAAAATATATTAGGCATTACATTGTTCTGTGTTCATAATTTTTAGAGTATGCTAGCATATCAAACACTTAGAATGTGTATTAAATCATCGGAGATGTAAGAAAAGGAATTTTCATACATTGTATATCGGATAGATAGTTTAACATAGACAAAATCTAAGTATCAGAATGAATAAATTCTTTATCAACATCTTTTGTCGGATAGCTCAGAGTCAAACTGAAAAAATCTAAGTATCAGAACGACTATATTCCTTATCAACATCCTTTGCCGGATATGTCGGTTAACATTATCAAAACCTAAGTGTCAGAGTGATGAAAATCTGTATCAACATTTATTGTCAGATACATGGGGTAACATTGACAAAATTCAAGTATCAGAGTGAATAAATTTTTTCTATCAACATCTTTGTCAGATACATTGAATAAAATTGAGTAAATCTAAGTATCAGATTGAATAAGCTCTTTATCAACATCTTTTGTCGGATACGCTGGATAACATTGTCAAAATCTATGTATTAGAGTGAATAAATTCTTTATCAACTTCCTTTGTCTGACACATCAGATAACATTCACAAAATCTAAGTATCAGAGTGAATAAATTCTTTATCATCGTCTTTTGTCAGATACGCTTGATAAAATTGAGAAAATCCAAGTATCAGAGTGAGTAAATTCTGTATCAATGTCTTTTGACAGATACGTTTGATAACACCGACCAAATCAAAGTAACATGTTGAATAAGTTCTTTATTAGCATCTTTTGTCAGATACATCAGATAATATTCACGGAATCTAAGTATCAGACTGAATAAATTCTATATCATCGTCCTTTGTCAGATATGCCTGATAAAATTGAGAAAATCTAAGTATTACAGTGAATAAATTCTTTATCAATGCCGTTTGATAGATACTTTTGATAACAATGATAAAACATAAGTATCAGAGTGAACACATTCTTTATTAACATTCTTTATCGATATCATTTCTCGGATAAGTCGGATAACATGTCAAAATCTATGTATTAGAATCAATAAATTCTTTATCAACATCCTTTGTCGGATAGGTCGGTATAAAATTGATAAAATCTATGTATCAGAGCGAATATATTTTTAATCAACATCCTTTGTCGGAAATATCAGTTAACATTTTCAAAACCTAAGTGTCAGATTGATTAAACTCTGTATCAACATCTATTGTCAGATACATGGGATAACATTGACAAAATCTAAGTATCAGAGTAAATAATTTTTTCTATCAGCATCTTTGTCAGATACATCGGATAAAATTGAAAAAATCTAAGCATCATATTAAATAATTCTTTATCAACATCTGTTGTCGGCTACGTCGGTTAATATTGTCAAAATCTAAGTATCAGAGTGAATAAATTCTTTATCAACTTCCTCTATCAAATAAGGATAACATTCATTTCGTCAATGTTGTCCGACGTATTTGACAAATGATGTTGATAAAAAAAAGTATTAATAAGGAATTTATTCAGCTTGATACTTAAATTTTTTCAATGTTATTAAATGTATCTGTCAAAAGACACTGATAACAAATATATTCACTCTAATTCTTAGATTTTCTCAATTTTATCAAGCGTATCTGACAAATGACGATGATAATGAATTTATTCGCTCTGATACTTAGATTTTGTGAATGTTATCCGATGTATCCAACAAAAGAAGTTGATAAAGAATTTATTCACTCTGATACTTTTATTATGACAATGGTATCCAACATATCTGACAAAAGATACTGATGAAGAATTTATTCAATCTGATACTTAGATTTTGTCAATTTTATCCGGATAGCCGATTTATCCGGCATAGGATGTTGAGAAAGAATTTATGCGCTGTGATACTTAGATTTTGTCAATTTTATCCGATATATCCGACAAAAGATGTTGATAAAGAATTTGTTCATTCTGATGCTTAGATTTTGTAAATTTTATACGATGCATCTGACAGAAATGTTGATAAAAAAATTTATTCACTCTGATACTTAGATTTTCTCAATGTTATCCTATAAATCCGTCAATAGATGTAGATAAAGAATTTATTCAATCTGATACTTAGGTTTTATCAATTTTATCCGATGTATCTGACAAAAGATGTTGATAAAGAATTTATTCACTCTGGTACTTAGAAGTTAGTCAATTTTATCCGACGTATCCGACCATTGATGTTGATAAAAATTTGAATAAATAATGTGTTCTCTCTGACACTTAGATTTTGACAATGTTATCAAATTTATCCGTCAAAGGACATTGATGAAGAATTTTTTCACTCTGATGCTTAGATTTTCTCAGTTTTATCAAGCGTATCTGACAAAAGACAATGATAAAGAATTTATTCACCCTGATACTTAGATTTTGCGAATATAATCTGATGTAACCGACGAAGGAAGTTGATAAAGAATTTATTCACTCTGATACTTAGATTTGACAATGTTATCTGACGTATCCGAGAAAAGATGTTGATAAAGAATTTATTCAATCTGATCGTTCGATTTTGCAAATTTTATCTTATGTAATCGACAGAGATGTTGATAGAAAACATTTATTCACTCTAATACTTAGATTTTGTCGATATTATCATATGTATCCAAGAATAGATGTTGATATAGAATTTAATCACTCTGAAAGTGAGATTTTGATAATGTTAAGCGACGTATCCAGCAAATGATGCTGATAAAGAATTTATACTTAGATTTTGTGAATGTTATTTGATGTAACCGACAAAGGAAATTGATAAGAGACTTTCTTCAATCTGATACTTAGATTCTGACAATGTTATCCGACGTATCCGACAAAAGATGTTGATTAGGAATTAATTCAATCTGATTAGTTCGATTTTGTCAATTTTATCCGATGTAATTGACAGAGATGTTAATAGAAAACATTTATTCACTCTATTACTTAGATTTTGCCGATGTTATTCTATGTATCCGAGAATATATCTTGATATAAAATTTAATCACTCTGATACTTAGATTTTGATAATGTTAACCAACATATCCAGCAAATGATGCTGATAAAGAATTTATTCACTATGATACTTAGAATTTCTCAAGTTTATCCGACATTTCCGACAAAGGATGATGATAAAGACGTATCCGATCTATCCGATATATGATGTATGAAAATTCCTTTTCTTACATCTCCGATGTTTTAATAGACATTTTAAGTGTTTGATATGCTAGCATACTCTAAAAATAATGAACACATAACAATGTAATGCATAATATATTTTTTAAGGAAATAATGTCATGTAGAATATTAATACAAAAAAATATATTATTATAAATTACTAGAGCTAATCAAGAGCTTCAGACATTTTGATCCTGTTCCTTCTAAAATTTCACTATGTTTGCTCTTTAAACTGTAGCTATTGTCCTCTTTTAGCCCGTGATTATTTGAATCGTAATTTGTCAGATTTTAACCTAGCACAGTTTTTACAGTTATGTAACCGACAGGTTCAATATGCGTTCCATCTTGGCTATTATTTGGTTCATTGACTGTTCGATCAATGGTAGTAACGTTTGCTGGCTCTTTGTTTTTCATCGATTCATCCTTATATTTCTTGGTGATATTATACGCCAGTGCCCTGTTAGCTCTGCCTGTAGCTTCACTGTCCATTGCTACATTATTTTTACACAGGCAGCACCTCTAGTCCGTTGATAAGATATTATTTCTTATTTTGGTAGAGGATTATGCTTTTCTTCTTTTTACTTTTTTTTGAATGTTAATATCCAAAACCTGGTGAAAGCATTTATCACTTGGTAATATGTTACTAAAAGCAGTAGCAAGAAGATGCCCCTCTTCATCAACTATTATTTTTATGCTGGCATTCTCTTTTAATGCAATCATCTCCGGAGATCTCAATCTCGCATATCCGCCATCATAAGAGTTGAATTTTTTTGGTACTCTAAAGAAATTTAATTCCTTACTATCATGACAATGCACGCATACGTTTCCGATAGTGCCACCACTTGTACTTGTTTCATAGTTCAAATACTTCTCCTTGTCAGTATTCAATGCTACCCTAACACTATAATGTGAACAAACTTTCTTAAAATGCTTCATCTTTACTTTTTTAAAGATATGACCTATGTGTTTATTCTTCCACTGCGTAAAAATTACTGAATTTATACATTCAATAAACTAGGTAGTGTCGATAACCTGCCATAGAGTACCAGTGGGAAAGCCGCGTCGTTATCTATGAGCAAGCATAGAGTACGATTGGTACAGCCGCAAGTATATTTCATGTCATTTAAAGATACGTAAAAAAAAGTTGAATAATTTCTAAGTCCAAAAACTCAGTCCAAAAAAAGTGCTACTACAAACATTATTTTTCTAATAGTAAAAGTCACGACTAAAATATCTTTATCATTCTCATTTTGAATTCAGAAAATGTTACATTTGAATTTTTATGTTTCAAGTATGTTTCATGTCATTCCAAGAAATATAAAAAAAGTTAAAAAAAAACTTCAAAAAAAGTATAAAAAATGGGGGGAGGGGCCCAAAAAGTTGGAGGGAAGCGGGGGGGCTTTTTTCAGTTGGAGGTTAGGGAAAGGGGACCCTTGGAGGTTGAGGTCCTTGGTGGTTAGGGTCATTGGTGGTTACGGTCCTTGATGGTTCAAACTCATAATCATGTCACTAGTTGATTTCTTAGGATCTCTAAGGATTGTTCTGAATTTCTTTATTAAAATTCTTTTCTTGGCATCTACATCTTTATTAGTATCAACTTTTTAGTATACTAAAATGTTAAAGCATATTTATGTTGATAACAGTACTCAAATGGTACTTGTGTATTATACAGAACACAGCCAAGAAGTAAAGCTAAGTCAAGTCCCATGGTCACCTTGTCATCGTTAACCATTTCCATAGATTGATACCAATGATGTTATTCCAAATTTATATTAAATTGCGTAAGATTTAGCACCCCCTCGGGCTTACCTTATCTGGTAAGCAGTTTAACCCTTTCTTACCACTTTTATAAAATTCAATTTAAATAATTCTCGAACTTTGTTTTATCTCTGTTATTCAGTCACCAATTAAGATCATTCAGTGCAGAATTACCCAAATGGTATACCTTTTTCGCAAATTGAGTTAGCTTTGCGCAAATGATATAACTTTTTTGATATCTGTAATAATGTATGCAATCATTAAATCTAGCTATGAATCTATTACACGCTCAGCTTGGCTGTTAACCTCAGAAAGCTGTCTGGCATGGAAATCTATCTTTGTAACTACAGAAAGTGGTCTGGCGAGTTTTGTACAGTTGATAGTAATTAATAGTGGTCCAGAAAATGGGTGTTGACACAGAAACCTGTTCGGTCACTTTATATGATCTCGTCCCTAATCTCGTCCTGGACTGTATACATATTCTTGTAGGTTTCCTTGTAGGGTTGATACTGCATACTTGCACACTACTTAGAGTTCAAACCAAATTCACCCGCGCCACGATTTAAAGCTCTATTCCTGAATACAATTTATTTTTAATTTCAAGAGTTTCGCGAAAATTTTGCTTGAAACCCCGGTCCCTAGAAATCAAAGAGACAATATCGAACAAAATAAAATGGTCTGAAAAATTAAAAATATGTTCCAAAAGGGCTGAAGTGGAATCTTCAGGCTTAGAATTTTGCTTTAAAGCCGATGAAATGGAGTATTTATGCTATAATAATCTCATTGCCAAATTCGGGTTAGTTCGTCCCACATATGAGCTTCCGCAAATACATGTTACTTATTAGTGTTTTTCTTAGAAAAGACAACTCCTCCAAAAAATTTCGGAGAGCAAATACTACAGATCCGGCCAGTTAAAGGAATGATCAAACCAATTTTTACTTGGCGAGCGTGACCAGAGCTATACGGCAAAAATCCATTGTATCAGTCTGTTTTCTGTAAATTTAAAATCCAGACTATTTTTATTTTTTAAAAGAAGAACATCAAGAAAAGTTAGTTTCCTATTCTCTTCTAATTCAGCAGTAAACTTTAAATCCCCCCGCAAATAATTAAGGTGTTCCAAAAATCTTTTTAGTTCCTCTTCCTCGTAATCCCATACTGAAATTGTGTCATCCATATACTGGCCCCAAAAAATATGTTTTAAAAAATACGAATCTAACGCAATTGTTTCAATATTTTCCAAAAAAATATTAGCTAATAATGGAGATAAAGGGGCCCCCATCGGTAAACCATTTACTTGTTCGAAAAATTTCCTTCTGAGTTAAAAAAGAATAAGAAAGCTTATTGCACATCCTTACTAAATACATAATTACAGAAACTTCCAAATCTGTTTTGGAAGTTCGGCCTATTCGGAATATATTTTAATTTTCCAGACCATTTTATTTTATTCGATAATATCTCTTTGATTTCTAGCGACCGGGGTTTAAAGCAAAATTTTCGTGGAACTCTTGAAATTAAAAAAAAAAAGTTTATTCAGGAATATAGCTTTAAATCGTGACACGGGTGAATTTGGTTTAAACTCTATCTACGATAATTTATTAAAATCCGATAGAGTAATGTTCAATTCACTTAATGTAGCTAACCTCTGTTCAAGTGTTAGTTCATTCAACGCTATTGAATTGGAACCTAGAAGGTCAAAGAGACTAGCTTCAGTTTATGCTTTGAAAAGAATTAGATTATTAAACAATTTTTATTTTATTTTTTTATGTAACGTAAATAATTATTTCACCGCATATTACGGTCACTATACGAATAGGGTCACTGCATATGTGACCGAAATATCTGATATTTTTGTGAATTTCTATCACTGTTTCTGAAACAGTGTCTATTAAAAGGATTTTATCCCTATTTGAACTTTTATTTATTTTTGTATATAAATTATTGTTTTTAATTGTTTTAGTTTAGTTTTACTACTGATGACGGTCACTGCATCTGTGGCCGAAATATCTAGTATTTTTGTGAAATTGTATCAGTGATCGTGAAATTTATCACTCTCTGTTAAAAGGATTTTATCCCTATTTGAAATTTTATTTATCGTCATGGAAAGGCAGTTTTGTTCCGAAATTATATAGGTTATAGCTGTATTTGACGAAGAAATTCACTATTTAAAACGTTATGCATAATCATTTTTCTCCTTAGTTTGATTCTCAGTTTTTCTTCTCTTTGCTCCCCACATCATTAAGGAAATCATTTTTTAAAATACTGTTATGTATTGCTTTGTAAAGATAAAGCGAATTGTCAGCAAATATGGACAAGCAAATATTGCAAATATATGTCAGCAAATATTTGTCAATACCGTCTGAATAAAGAAGGCGGTTACTAAGGTTTAGAAGTTTCAGATTGATATGGGCTACTCTAAAAAGGTTTCATCTTTTGTTTTTAGGTACGAAACGGCAAAGGTTTATTTTTTGAATGCTATTTCCAAGATTGATGCTACAAATCACTCATGTATACCTGAAACTTGGGAGCCTCTCTATAACAACATGGGACATGTATCTAGAAAACTAGAAAATTACGAGGAATCTTTAAGCTATCACAAAAAGGTACGTCTCAAACTTCGAAAATAAGTGTTAGTTTCGGTTCTGAATCCTATAGAGACAAATTATGCAAGCTAAACATTAGTTCTTGATTAAAAGCTTTAAACGGCCTAGGCTATTGAAACTCTCAGAAATAAATCAACGTCCAAATTAGGTCCTGAAAAGGTATTTATGTGCTCCTATCCCCTTCCTTTACTCAGTTAAAAACTTTGTCAAGTTTAATTTGAGTGAATGAAGAGAGAAGAAAAATTTCTTTTTGGCTTAAACTGAGCTCTTGCTGGACTTATAAACCAAGCTTTTTTAAGTCAAATTTTAAACCAAGCTTCTTTTCATTGCTGCAAAGTTAATATAAAGCTATGTTCAAGGAATCCTCAAAGCCCTACAAGTACGGAAGGATATGAGGTAAAAATTTGGAATCCCGATCCTGGCATTATAGTTTGGGCTGTAGATTTATTTTTGGAAGTTTCAGTCACATGAGCATTAAAAAACCCTTGAAAAGAATTTAACTATGTAAATCCTAGTGGTGTTCACTCTGCTCGGCGTCTGATCGTTGAAAAAGAACTTCTTAAAAGTATTGTCTAGAATACAGAGTTTTGAGACCCTATCCCCAATATCGGTTAATTCAGTTATGCTTTCTCATTGTGAAAGTTTTCTAAATTTTTCATAGATTTTTACGACTCCCCCTCTCCCTCTTGCTCACGCTCGTGAGCTATTTCACTCACTGGCAGGAATTAGGTTGAAAATATCTTCAAACACTGAACCTTTATGTAGAAAACCGGTGTAGTTTCTGCATGAAACCCTCTAGAAAAAAGACTTTTGTTCTACTTTCAAATTGAACTTTGGTGATCCCAAACCACCATCCGCACGCCCATGTTAAATATCACTTTTTCTCCCTCTCTCTTTCCTGTGCTGTTTTTAAAGTAGATTCATAACGCTTCGTCTAATGAATAATAAAAAGAAAGAAATTTTAGGGCTCTAGATTCAATGCTAGCTAATGGACCGGTTTTGCTTGTAGCTTAACTCAAATGAACGTCTGTCCTTACACCCAAGCTTCTAGCTAATTTACCTATTTCTATCCAAGAAATGTATAGTTGATCTATGGCCTACAGCAATCTCTTACATTTAGCGTTCGTATTTGATCGATACTGCACTTTTTCCTGTTTATGCTTTTTGATAGCTTGGCGAAGTATAAATTTATGAAAGGCTTAGAATCAAGAAAACGCTGTACAAAGGAAACTATTTCCTATTGAATTAATGCCATCAATGTCCCCGAATTTCTGGGAGTACCACCAAAGTTACGAAATTTTCTCCGAAAAACAATAGAGCTCCCCAAATCCCTGAAACTTCTCAAAAAAGTCACCGTTTCTCCTAAAATCTCTCTGAAAATCTAAATTATTTTCCCTGAAACCTTTTCAAAATTGTGTATTCAGCTTTCTGTAATACAAATGTTACGTCTTTTTTTTCAATTTAGCCAGTGTTTGGCAAAATTAAGCCATTGTCATATTTAGCTTGTGTCTTTCTGACATTAATAAAAAAAAAAAATTCCACAAATGAGTTTTTCGAAGAAAAGTAAAGAACTCGTTTAAACCAAAAATGAGCAAAAATAAAATAAAATAATCTACCAAGCGTGAAACTACCACAAATCAGCATCGATAAATAAATGAAACCCAAAACGAACCGAGATTACAATAAATAACCGAGTCAAACTCAAAACGAGCAGAAATTAACATGAGCAGGGCTTAAAACCCCTATGCTTTCCCAAGGCCAGAACATAATTTGCACTTTACTGAAAAAATATAAACGTTTTTACTTTCAAAACTTTAATAAATCAAATAATATTAACACTTTGATTACTAAATATCAGTATATAATTCACAATTCACATTCATTTGTATTTTTTTCAGTAAAGTGCAAATTATGTTATTAATTATGTATTATAAATTATGTTGTATGTAATTAAATTATGTCTAAGATTCAATAAAAAAGGTCACTTATATTGAACAAAATTAAAAAAAAAATTACAGAAAATTAGACTAAGATCATGTCAAAAAACAGAACTTGCAGAAAAATCCCGGAAAACCGGGGGCTAGAATTGGTGTTCTTTGCAAAGTTTTTTGTTTGACTTTGTAACTTCAAGGTTCCCTGCAAATCGGAAAGGGCCATGTTCTTTCGAACGTTTGGTCCAGCGAAAACATATCTTTCTTCAACAACACTGACATCACCTTTCTTGGGCCAGTTGTAACTGAAGTCAGCATTGCTCACACGTTCCATAAAGTTGCATTTCGCCATTCCCTTATCTGGAAAGTCTTCTGTTCGCCCAATGTAGAAATCTTTCTCATAGAACACAGCATAGAAGTCAGACAGTTTAATTGGGAGACCTGAGTCCTTCTTACAAGTAGAATTGTCACCACCCTCATTTTCACTGTTCTGGCCTTCATCCCAACTTGAATCACTGGAATCGTCTGGAAAAGTTCACTGGAATCGTCGCACAGTTTTCCGCGGGAAGGACCCCCCATCCCCCGGGAGCAGCGATGGAAAAAGAATAGTTGTCGTCACTGCTACGGGTTAGTGGATGGGTTAGTGGTGGTGGTTAGTGCTTGGGTTAGATTAGTTGGTTAGGTTAATTTATGAAAGGTTGAGTGGTGGTGGTTAGTGCTTGGGTTAGATTAGTTTATCCAGACCAAGTTGATTACGATAGTCTAAGCATTCAACTCGATCTGAAATACGGTAGTGGCCATTAGGTAGGACCGTCACACCATTCTCGAGCACATAGACCTTGTCAGATATACACGACATTGCATTTTTTCTACTCTCACAGTATAATTTCTATACTGTAGAGAGCGAATTGCAAGCACTTGTGCTCTCGGCACTAGGCCACTTTCTACACAGTCTCTGTACACGCTCATGTTGAAATTGCTCTTTACAAAATGTGTAGGCACCCCTTTACACGCCTTCTTTTCATCCCCACTATGTGTTTCCACGCAATAAACTTTGGGACCTGGGAACACCCCCCGGGATATCAAATCACTCCCCGTCTCTGTTTTAACATTAATAGTTGGTTGGGGGCTTGAAGTTTCACCATCTCGGGGTAGAGGGATGGATTCCAGTTGGTGAAATCCATCCGCGAGCTGATGTGCACCCCATTTTGCAAATCACCCAATAAATCTTCAGTCCCATTTACCTTTAACAGCAGAGAATCTGTATCACCATAATAAACTTGAACCTCCCACTCCCGTTGCCATTGCACCTTGCACACATTGTAAAAGAACGACAACATGAGCTTTTTGGAAATTTCCATTACTGAACTGCCGCCTGCAATATTCTTGTTCAGTACCACATTTCGCTTTCGCCTGTGTAGAAGAACCATGCCAGTCTCTATGCTCGTGAATGGTGTAAAATTGGGATCGGCAATAATTCGTGCACACTCTAGAGGGTCAGTCAAGACGTCACAGCGAGATCTGTTGCGTACGCTTTCACACATTTTGCCAAACACTGAATTTAGGATGAGCTTGTACAATTCCTTCTCTCCCTTGGAATTTGCCCTAGAGCGTTTATCGACAAAGGTATCGATAAACGTTTTCAAATAAGGTTTCTGATTGAACTGCAGGACCCTATGTATTTTGGTGATCTTGAAACCGTTGTTCACCATCCAGTGCAAAAGCACATGGTGAACAACGATATTCTCCTTAGGGTCCAAATCAGCAATCAGTTTCTGTTTAGAGGGAGTCCAGTGCATCCCCATATCCTCAACCAATGAACGATTGTAGGGGCTCAGAGAGTCCCTGCTCACGGGTCCATTGATACAAGGAAAAACAAAATCTTTGACGGAGTCGTGAAGCGCCAGCGGAATGTGACCGTCAACTTCAAAAAACCATTCTTGTGGCCTATTGTCCTCGACGGGGTTAATGTCGGGGAACTCACAAGGATTCTCAAGCCATTGATAGTTCCCACACGGCAAAGAGTAGTGAGACATTGCCGAGGGGTACAATGAGTTCATGTCCAAGAACATTGCATTTGACTTTGCACCGGTGCTGTTTTGTCCGCTCGGATCGGTTGATAAGACGCGGTCCCCATGAAAAACATACCCTCCCCTCATTGAACGCTCTACAAAAAGGTGCTGATCTACATCTGTGATTAGTCCTATTTCCTCCCTGCTAATTTTTAAAATTAAATCCATTACTAAATGGGGGGTAGAAAAATAATATCCTATATCTAACCCGAACTCTGAATAGATCTGGTCTGTATTCTTACAGACTATATCCAACAGAGTTAAAACGTCACTGGCCAAGTACAGTCTACAATAATCCCACCCATTTTTACAATCCCCCATAGCCCACACCTTCTCGGCAAACTCTTAATCCTCGGCTGTGCATTCACTGTTGGTCAGTGAATTGTAAAAAGCTTCAATTGGAGGTAGTTTCTCCTCGCTTAAGTGAGCGCCAGAACAGTAATAATCATATGCATAGATACCATTGCTGGTTAATAAGTCATACATTTCAGTGTTAGGAAAGTGCTGTTTAAGCAAGGGAAAGCTATCAAAATTGTCGCTTTTCTGCACTTGAATCAGATGACTCAATGATTTGGGAAAAAAAATAAAAGAATCTAAAAACCTGATTTTATTACAGCACGTACGCTCATTATCCGCTACCTGCCATTTCAGTTCGAGAAGCAATAACTTCTCGGCTGATTTGGGAATAATGTTATAGATAAATTAATTAATCACCCATGGACTATCTGCTCCCCCTCGCTCCCTATGCATACGTGCCAGTGCTGATAAAATAAATTTTAAGTCATAGTTTTAATTGTGAATATAAACTGGAATGAAAAACTGTTGGCTAACGTTTAAGTTACACGATTGATGCACAACCCCCCTAAAATTACTGCACTCAGATGAGATTTCCTGCCACAAGTGGTCGTGGTCTTTGACTTTTCCCTTCCCCCCTCTTTTTCCGTTAGTCCCTGTATCCTCCTCTAAAAATTAACCCTTACAAACCCAACATATTTTTTTATTTTTAATCGCGAGACGATCCTCTGCAGACAGCACCATTGGATAATGTGTATTTCTCAAACGAGAAATAGCGCCATTAGCCGTGCCAATCAGTTTAGTCATGCCTTGACCATGAACTCATTCTCATCCAATGTCTCAACTATTTCTAACAACCACATGGTGTTAGAACTATCTCTTGGCGCATGAGCATAGGACACTGCAATGGCCTGGTGTTTTTTGATACGGTTTGGATATTGGGGTCATTCACCTCCACCAGCTTAGCTTCGCAGTCTAAAGATATTTTGTTGCATTGGAGGAGGGTATTTTGAAAATTTTTAAAACGTAGAATGGCTCTATCCCCTGAAATCGTCTCCACTGTCTGATATCCATGCCGTCTACAGTGTCTCATATGATTTTGCAACTTTAGTTCAGTCCAAAATGTAAACAGGCATGTTGGACAGTAGAAACGGGCAATCTGTTTCTTATCACCCCCCAGAACTCTACTAATGTCGGTTATAGGGTTAAAATGGCCGATTGCATTTGGTTCACTAGGTGGTATGTAAAACAACCAAACCCAGTGTTTAACCAAATCAACTTACGGGCCCCTTACTGGGAAGACCACCCCCTTATTTTTAGAGCGAGTTCCATTTTCAAATTCTGTTTGGTGTCGTACCACAGTAACGCCGATATTTAAATGAGCATTGGCCCTTTCAAACATGTCAATAGATCGTAGCGTTACTGGATATTTTCCTTCTAAGCAAGAAAAATCTACTACTGGGAAATCGGCCCCTTCCTTCCCATGCACAGCCCAATGATCTAAAGTCGTCTTGGTAGCGTCACTTGCTAGAGGCTCGTATGCTGATATGAGGAAAGCATACTTGAAACACTTTTGATCTGTTTCAAAACAGATCTTCTGGACACCACGACAACCCTCTAGATCTGGATTATAATTTAAAATAGTATCCCTTTCAGACCTAGCCCCCCCTCTTAAAATAAAATCTTTCTTACATTTACATACATTTACGCTTAAATTTTCAATAAATAAAACTACAGACCCATTTCCATTTTCATTATAGTTCTCGAGATGCGCAATAATTTCTCCTACCCACTCACTAAAAACACCCTCAAAATTTTCTAAATTTTTATAAATTACACGCATCTCGGAATGTATATAATGATAATAACCTTTGCTTTTACCCTCCTTTAAATAAAAAACCTTTAAAATAATAGAAACTTTAATTGAGTTCCTACCCCCCCACAATGGTATTTGCGTCTAGCGTAGTGCATGAATGGTCTCTACAGAGGCCTGCCCTATTTCTCCAGGATCTCACTCAAACTTTCCCCCCATAAGTGTATTAAAAGGATCCCCAAACGTTGCAGTGAAAACAACTATATTATTTAATAATGTATTAGATAATTGAAAATTGGGGGAAGATGTACCCCCACCCCCAAGTTGTTCAACAATATTCGGACTATGTTCCACTTCAGCTGTTTGAAGTGGACTCGTTAGGGTATCGGAAGCTGGAGGAGGAGGGTTCCCTTTGAAATCATTTAAAGGCTGCTATGTGTTCGGGCTCAAGTCTACCAGCTCAACTGTGCTAGGTTCTACATTAAAAAAATCATCTAAAAAGACATCAATACTAAAAGGTACTTCAATAATATCGTCCCTTGTTTCGTTATCCTGAAAGTCCACTGGTGGTTCCTCCTCTTCTTCACTGGACGGTGAATATGGGACCAATGCACTAACCTATAAATGAAAAATAGCTTATTTTCAAATCATCCCTACTGTTTAAATTATTATTGCTTAAAAGCATTTGGTTAATTCAACTTAAGATAATCTAAGATATGACATAGAAGGTGTTTTTTTTCTTTTTTTTTTTTTTTTTTTTTTGCGGTGCATCCTGTGGTGCTTTTCGTGCCCGCGGCACTTCCCGGCTTTGCTTTCCGGGCCCGCTGTACTTCATGCAGCACCCCTCACACCTCGTCACGGTCCCCCTTTACATAACAAAATTAACAAGTTGAAATATCTCTAATTCTCGCACAAGTGTTTCAGGCTTGAACCGTTAACTCGTTTTCCCCCTCACTAAAATCTTTGGCACGATAGAAATATTCAATGTAAATTAGAACGCCAATATGTGACAAAGGGAATAATCTCTCTTAAAACTATGTGAATGGAAATTAAAAGTTCTAGTGCGCTTTTTAAGTGACCAAAAAATGGAGGGCAACTAGGCTCCCCCTTTTCAGCAATGTCATAAATAGCAATTATTAGTTTTGGTGGTATAACTTGTTTCGCTCTTACATAGAATTCCAATTTCCTAATTTGCAGACAATTCACAGCTAATTTTCTTGGCCGAACAATAGAATTATGTTAAAAGCATTGAAAAGCCTAGCCTTGGCGGCCTAACCGTCGCTAATGATAGAACAGGAAAAGGGGATGAAACAGATCTATTTATATGCTTGTGCGGAGCTTTAAGCCAAAAATTAAAGCAAGATAATATTCAATTGTGAACGGAATAGCATTTTGAGTTTCAATAGTATCTAAACTATATGTGAAGCGATAGCAACAGAGAAAAGAGCGGTTTCTTAGCAAAAAATTACATTTAGATATGTAATAGTGGTTAATATCTCGCTGCGATAAGTTTATATTGGGATTGAAAAGGACTAAAACATTGGAAGAAATAGATAGGTAGGAAAAAAATGCTTACATTTGCATAATCCGTCTGGGCTTGGGTGCCCGAAGGACCAGGTAACGTGTGTTGGAGGGTGGAGGGGCCGGTGACGTTAATTTCTTGTACAGGAGCTGTGACTTGTGCAGCCGGGACAGCTTCTGAGACCCTTGAAAAAGCTTGCGTAGGTGGGGCTTCGGCATTGTAGCTATTCGCCCACTCTCTCTTTGGTTTTCTGACAGGTTGCATTGGGTCAAGTAGCGTGGAGCTAGAGGGTTTTGGCCAGCGATCATATTGCATGGCAGTAGCCTTCGCAGGGGGCGCATTATTGGCCCTCGCTTTCTTAGCGGGTGGCGGCGACAAGCATTCTTCGCTATTTGCGCCAGCCATAGCTCTCTTCGATGTAGGGTCCGCAAATTCCTCATAATTTGCCTTAAAGAAGAGAAAAAATTAGTATTAAACTAATTTCTCTCTTTTTAAAGAAAGAAAATTATTAACCATAATTTTATTTAGAAAAGTATTTATCTCATTTTAGTAAAGGAAAAAACCAGTATTCTCTCCCCCTAAATTTATGAAAATTAAACCAACCTAAGTCTACCCGCTCAGTAAGGTAATAATGCGTTTTATTAAATCGAAAGACATATCTTACTAAATTTTATTCAAATTTTATAGCTAAAATCACTAAATTACGAATAAGCAATTAAGGTAAGAAACAATTATCTTTTCTATTTTGTCAATATTAAAAGTGCTAACCCCCTCCCCCAACAAAAATCATGGATTAACGCCCGGGAATATAAAAGAAACTTAATTGAAAGCTTGAAAAAAAATTAAAAACCTTCATATATTTACACATTTGTTTTCTTGTCAATGGGTGTACATGTCTACACACAGAATCCCCCCTTACTTTTAATGCGAAGAAATAGTTTGTTTTCATTTTACACTGATGGCGGTAGAATTGAAGGCATTGCCCTCCCCCTTTACATAATTTACTTACATCGAAGCTGGTAGAAGCGATGTATTGCCCCATCCCCCCTTTCACATAATGTCCTAAATATATTGTTAGCAATTATTTTGTTTAGAATGCATTTCTCTACTCCTATACAGGTTGCATAGGCGTAGCTTAATTATTGCCTAAAATCGTTATAATTTGACAACCAAAACAAACCCTTTGGCTAGACCGATACCGTGAACACACCGGAAAAGGGTGACAAAGTAATTATATGCTTGTGCGGAGAGCTTATGTCAAAACATAGCGGGTTAATAGCTAAGAGATATACAGAAGTTGATAGGCTTACAGAAAAAATAAATTTGAGAAAAGGTATTTCTTTTTGCGGTGGTTAGGTTTCGATGGTAAAAGAATATATTTTCGTTTTCATTGCAAAGTGATGTTTGTATTAGAGTGGGGGGGATTTAGCTGGAAATAGAGAGGGAAGGAATTTATCGAAATGGTATTTCTTTTTGCGAGAATTTGGGGTTGTAAGACAATGGGGGAGGGGGGGGGATATTGTTAGACCCTAATTCGAAAATAACTTATTTCTCTACTTCCATACAGGTTGTGTAGGCCTAGCTTAATTATTGTATCATTATGTTTTAATTTGACGGAAGAATAGTTCCGTTGACCGCGTTTGTAAACCGGAAAGGGTGATAGCTAATTATAGGCCTCAAATTGGAGTCTTGTGTCAAAACAGAGCGGCATTTTCATTAAAAATTGACAGAATTCAGTGATCGCTTTAGCTGGAAATATAGAAGGAAGGAATTTAACGAAAGGATAATTATTTCTTTTTGCGAGAATTTGATTGTAAAACAATGGGGGGGGGGGGATTGAGCCGGAAATATAGAGGGAAAGAATGTATCGAAATGGTATTTCTTTTTGCGAGAATTTGGGGTTGTAAGACAATGGGGGAGGGGGGGGGGATATTGTTAGACCCCAATTCGAAAATAACTTGTTTCTCTACGTCCATACAGGTTGTGTAGGCCTAGCTTAATTATTGCATCATTGTGTTTTAATTTGACGGAAGAATAGTTCCGTTGACCGCGTTTGTAAGCCGGAAAGGGTGATAGCTAATTATAGGCCTCAAATTGGAGTCTTGTGTCAAAACAGAGCGGCATTTTCATTAAAAATTGACAGAAGTCAGTGATCGCTTTAGCTTGAAATACTGGAGGGTGACCACGGAAAATAAAAAGTGGAATTTAACGAAAAGGTATTTCTTTTTGCGAGAGTTTTCTTGTAAAACAGTGAGGGGGGGGGGGGGCAAAGGAATATATTTACGTTTTAGCTGAATATACTGGAGGATGTCCAAGGAAAATTCATTTGAAAATAAAATGTACTTACATTGCTAATTGCGGCTGCCAAGGCCTCAAGCTCATCAATTATGTTAATTGTTCTATCCATTGTGTCACAATACTTTCTGATAATTGAATCACATTGCATGCCCGTTATATACGAAATCTCAAGGTCAAATTGTTATATAAACAAAGCCCTCTGATTGGCTGAGAAGGAAACACGTGATCTAACTGTTTCCGGGAAACTCATAACATTTGGCTCGAGCAACAACAACAAATACTATTTCTGGATCATAACATTCGCTGAGAGAGTGCACTTACAACAACAACAACAACATAGACCTTGACAATTGCCTCGGAAACAACAACAAATATTATTTCTGGATCATAACATTCGCTGAGAGCGTGCACTTACAACAACAACATTGACCTTGACATTTGCCTCGGAAACAACAACAAATACTATTTCTGGATCATAACATTCGCTGAGAGCGTGCCAAAAACACACCTGGAGAAAGAGACCATTGAGAAAGAGGTCATTGACCCTGTCCTCATTAAACTATGTAAAAAAGTTGTAGGTGGCAGCAGGGGTGGGCAATGGGATCAATAGGGTCACCTCTACTCCCGCATATACGTAATAATTTCTGCTCGTTTTAAGTTTTGATGTTGCTCCTTACTTTCAGTTGAAAAAAACCTGTTTATTTTAATTTAATTTCTGATCCGTTTTTAAATAATTCCAGAATATCCGCCTCTACCTTAACGGAAATTGCCCCTTCCCGGAAATTCTCTATGGAAAGTTCTTCCCGCGTAAAATACTCACCCCTTCGCGTGCCAGAACCCCTCCCCCCCCCGACAATTCCATTCTAGCTGAAAATTATTTTTCTTAGCGCACTTTCATTTGAAAAATACTTCAATTTCTGATTGCTTTTAAAATCAAGCCGGAAATCCCCTCCTCAGTGTACAAGTTTTCCCGCAAATACCCCGCCCACCTGCCTCCTACTACAAAGTTGCTCCTGCAGAAAATCCCTCTGGAAAATTTATCCAGAGGTGGAAAACTCGCCCATGGAGAATTTTTCCTGTGGAGCCCCCCCCCACCTTCTCAGCGGAAAAATTCTCTAGAGAATTCCGAGTCGTTAAAAATTTTCGCCGCGGCAATTCCCCTTAACATCTCTACATGTACGGTTGAGTCGGCAAAGATAAAGTAAGACAAATAAGAAAAACTTCGAATAGAAATTCCGGCTAATTCCCCCAGTTTAAAATTTCCCCTTGGAAAGTCCCCCCAGCAGGAAATTCACTCCTCCCCCTTCCTCGAAAAATGTCTGTATACTCCCAAATAACAAATACTATACGTAAACTGGGCAAATTTTATGACTTACAGACCTTTCCCCAGAGGCAGTGAGGGGTCAAGTTATCCACAAAGGCATAGTTGCTGGACTTATCAACTATGCTGAATAAAATGGCTGTCTTAAAAATTTGGTCGGAAGATTTTGAGGAAAGGGGGGGGGGCAGGACGGGGGTAGTTGCCGTCCAATCGTTTTGGTCTCTTGAAAAGGGCACTAGAAATTTTTATTTCCGTTTGAATGAACCCATTACCGATATTCTTGGACAATTGGTTCGTTACGATCACCCCTGGGGAAAAAAAACAAGAAAAAAATCGTGATCTTTCTTGTAACAAAGGGGCGTTTACCCCCCTTTTTCGAAAATCAGGTAAATTTTCTCAGGCTCGAAGCTTTTTATCGGTAACACTAAATATAGTGAATCTTACATATTTGGAATTAGCTAATAAGCCCATTCTTTTCATATATCTATTGGTATCAAAATTCCGTTTTTCGGCTACTATTGAGCCGTGTCGCTCATTACCTAAAGTTTGTTCCCACAAACTGTTTGACTGGGTCAATCAAATTGCATCAAACAGTTCGTGGTAACGAACTGTAAGTAAGGAACGACTCGGCTCAATAATAACCGAAACTCTAAAAAACGGAATTTTCATACTAATAGATTCATCTAAAGAATCAGATTTTAATGCTGATTTCAAATATATAAGTTTCGTCAAGTTTAGTCCTACCGGTCAAAAGTTACGCTCCTGAGAAAATTTGCCTGATTTTCGAAAAAAGGGGGCAACACCCCCTAAAAGTTAGAGAACGTTAATGAAAATCACATCATCAGATTCAGCGTATATGATGTTTTCGTCCCCTAGTCAATACCTTGCTCTTTAAGCCAAACATTTTTTAGTACTTTCATAAGAGCTATTTATTCTAATTAACGGCCTTTGTGATTAAGGGGTCATTTTTAAAGAATTGGAACAAAATTCGAACTTTAGCGTAAAGAGTGAGATATTGACTAGGGGGCGAACTCCCTAATATATGTATTAAAAATATATGAATATAGAAGTTAATTCGTAAGTTACGTATATATATTACTAATGAAAACGTTCGTAAATAAAATTAACCAACTTTCTAGAAAGCCATTTAACCAAATAAAAGTAAAATTAATATGCAAATTTAGTTTTAATTATTCATGTACGGTGAGCCAAAATCAAAACCTGTATTCAAAAACGTTCAGAAATTAAATTAAAAAAAACAAGTTTTTTTAACTGAAAGTAAGGAGCGTTAAAAACATTAAAACTTACAACGAACAGAAATGATTCCTTATATGAAAGGGGCTGTCCCCTCCTCAACGCCTCGCTCTTTACGCTAAAGTTTGACTGTATCTCACAACTATATTTTTTTATAACAATAAAGAACTTTAGCGTAAAGAGCGAGGCGTTGAGGAGGGGACAGCCCCTAACATATATGGAATAATTTCTGTTCGTTTTAAGTTTTAATGTCGCTCCTTACTTTCAGTTAAAAAAACTTGTTTTTTTTTATTTAATGCAGTAAAAGATTGCTCAACCTCTACACTTGTATGTTTTATTAATAGGAGCAACACTTTTCACCTATTTTTTATTTTACAAACTATATTTTTATGTTTTTTTGAATAAATAAAAATTAAAATGAATGTTAATGCAACTACAACTTGCACGAAAATATTTTTTCTCCTGTGACTCAGGGTTTTGGAGGATTGGATTATGTTTTTGTCAGCGAGACTTCCTGGGCTTTAAAATCAAATAGCCGACAAGTTTGTGTTCTTGTGTAAAAAATGTGCTGTTTTAATTGTTCATTTTGCTCTTCATGTTTATTATTTTTGTCTGTGTGTTTTTTTTTTGTTTTTGGTTTTTTTACTACACCCGCAAAAAATTTTCTGTATTCCTCCTTTTTCAAAATTCAAGTTGATTTGTTGAACTTTGAAACTATTATTTATCCACTTTGGGGGAAATCAAACAACATTTATAGAACATGTATTCACCATGTTTTGATTTTCAACTTTAATACGGTCTGTTATTTCTTACTTAGGACTAAATAAATAAAAAAAATCGAATTGAAAGCAAGGAGCAACACTAAAACGTAGAAGGAACAGAAATAATTCTGTGTATGAAGAGGGGGATGTCCTCTTCTCATTACTTCGCTCTCCACGCTAAAGTTTTTTATTGCTTAAAAAGCGTCTTATCCTAATTAAACGGCTCTTGTGTTTTAGGAGTCGTTCTTAAAAAATTGGGACAAAAGTCAAACTTTAGCATAAAGAGCGAGATATAGAGGAGGGGTTACCCCCTTCATATACGGAATAATTTGTGTTTGTTTTAGGTTTTGATGTTTCTGTTTACTTTTAGGTGAAACAACTTTTTTTTTTTAGTTAACTTCTGATCATTTTTCAAATAATGCCGGGAAATCCACCTCCCTCTCCATGGAAAATTCCCCCCAAGAAAAATTCCTTTATGGAAATTTTTTCCCATGTAAAATCCCCCTTCCTTCCCCAGAAGATTCTCCCGGAATATTCCATCCCCGCTTAAAATTCCCCCTGGAAAATTTCTTGCGGACAATTCCGCCTGGAAAATTCCCCTTAACCTATTTTCATTTGAAAATAGACTTGTTTTGCATTTAACTTCTTATTTTTTTTTTCAAATTACGCCTCCATGAAATGATTTTCATGGAAATCCCCCCCCCCCCCAACGGAAGGTTTCTCCCCCAGAAAATTTTCCATGGTGAATTTTTCCCGTGGAATATTTTCCCATGGAGAATTTTTACCGTTGAAAATTCCCCAATGGAGAATCTCTCCCAAGGAAACTTACTCCATGGAGAATTTCTACCGCCAAAAATCTCACCCCTCCGTGGAAAAACTACCCCAGGCAATTCTAAACCCCTGTGAAAATTTCCTAAGGAAAATTTTTCTGGAACATCTTCTCATGTAAAACTGAGTCGCCAAAGAGAAATTTAGCCAATTAAGAAGATTTTCGTTTAAGAATTCTGGCAAATTTCCCTGTGTAAGATTTCCTGTTGAAAGTTCATCCTCGGAAACTTCCCTCCCTAAGAAAATTTTATAACTTATAGCCCTTTCCCCAAGGGCTTTAGGGGGTCATGTCATCCCCAGAAGCATAGTTATTTGACCTTCTAAATATGCTGAACAGAATGAACAGAATCTCAAAATTTTGATCGGATGACTTTGGGAAAAAGCGAGTGAGAGGGGGGCTAGAAGGGCTGCCACAAAGTCCCTAAAAGTCCCTAGAATCGAGTAAAGGTCCCTATGGCTCCCTTCAATTGATCAAGGTCCCTAAAGTCCCTTTTCTTGTTTTGGTTTTAAGCTCCGTAACCTGAAGGCTACCAATACCTGTGAATATACGGTTTTCAGTAGTTTTGTTTCGATTGAGATTCTTGGAACCTGTTTTAGCTTGGAACCTGGAGGTAGCAGGACTCGGTTGGCTTTGTTAATTACTTAAAAAAAAAAAAAATCCTGGGTGTCACTGTTACACACAGAGAAAAAAAAATGAGAGAATGGCTCCAAGCACAAAATACGAAGGAGGTGGTGTTAAAACCTGGTTTCTTGCATGATTTTGAGCTTACATACATTTCTCGAACTATTAGACCACTTCCTAGCGCCCTTTTTTATTTGAATGCATTTCTGGTAATAGCCTATATATTTTTCTACTATCTTCTTTTCTTTTTTTTTGAGGTTTAGGGTTTGAAGTTTCAGTTTGAGTAAGAATGGGAAAGTGCAAATTCAAGGAGACTTGTTTGGAAGAGAAAGATGCGACAGCACACCAAATGAAAGAGTGGTGTAGAGTCATTCAGGAAGATCTGTCCTCTTTCTACTTTCCTATCTGCAATACATCGTTTGTCTGCCATAAGGGCTCCTACGCTTTACTACAGCAAGCCAAAACTGCTGAATATAAAGCCACAACTGCTGAATCTCCCATGGAGAGTGGCGAACCGGCAAAACTGCTCATGTACTTAGGTGCTTATCTAGTCCGGGATGAAAAAACAGTTGCAGAAATTACATGAGTTCCGAAGAGGATTGAGTCTGACTATTCTGGGAATTCTGCAGATGGAATAGCAGATGTATTTGAAAAATGTTAAGAGATACAGTGGTCAAAAACTTCTCCTTCGGGCGAACTAAGTTCTCTTATTTTTTAACGAAAGCTCTTGGACCCCATTTCCGGAAGATGACCCTTGATGAAGTCACCAATAGTTATTATGTTGTCGAGTTTGGCGAAACCAGAAACTCAGAAAGTAAGAAAGATTTTAATGGACATGTCACAACTGAAGTCAAAAATAGCCAGAACGATCGATGAGAGGGGTTTATCTATCTCTAAGCTACTAAAGTTAATTGGTGACGGTCCGAACGTGAACAAAAAACTTTTTCGACTGGTTGACAGTGAAAAAAGTGAATTGACAGGTAGCAAAGATCTCCTTGGTATTAATACCTGCAAGATCCATTTGGTACCCAACGCTTTTGGAAGGGACTGCAGGAAATCTACGAGAATGGCTCCGATCTAAGCATAAAAGGGTAGTACTTTTTTAGTTGCTGGCCGGCTGGACAAGAAGACTACGAGAAGATTCAAGAGAAAACTGGCATTTTTAAGTCCCGCTTTTTGAAACACGTACCCACCAGATGGTTAACAATAGGAAATGCCGCTTCAAGGCTAAGAGAACAGATGCCAGCTCTGTCTGAGTACTTCGTTGTCTCTATTCCAAAGAAAAACCCTAGTCTTATGAAATTAAATGTGTACAATGAGATCATCCGGCTGATCTAACAACCGACCATGAAAGCAGAGTGTCAGTTTGTGGTTGATTGCTCGAACCTTTTCACACGTTTCACCGAAAAGTTACAACGGGAAGAGCACCTAGTGCATGAACCATACGGAGCTGAATCTGCTGGTTTTGACATTGGCTGGACAAGTTTTAAAACCTGAAGTGACCGAAGAGATTAGGGATGAACTAACGCTTCAGTCATTCGAAGATGAAAAGAACTTTGTGCCATTGCTACAGAGAGTTTTGAGTGACGAGATTGTCGACTGCCTCGAGTCAGTAGACGAGGGTCCAAAATTCTCGTTCGTGCATCGTGTTCAGAAGCATTATTCTGCGGCCGCAAGATATGTCCTTAAGCAAATACTCGGCGGAGATTTTTGCAGTTATTGAAAGCTCTAACTTATTTGCATCCCAATGAATTTTTAAAGCCATTTTCTGCTCAGAGTTTATTATATTTTTACAGGAAATTACCCATCGCGACGTAAAAGGGCATGCTAGTTGACTTGTTTAAGCTAGTCCAATTATCCGAACTTCCACCGGAGCCAGGAAGGATCGACGACGAATGGAACAGCGTGATTCAGGGAGGGAAATATCCAAACTTGTCTGAAGTCGCAAATGATGTTTTGACCATGACACATGGGTCTGTCAGTATTGAGTGGGGTTTCTCCCTTTCCGGGCGAGTTCTCAGCAAAGAAAGAGCTTCGATGAATGAGCGAGCTTTGAATGCAAAACTTTGTGATAGATGGGTTGGGCAGATTTTGGATCGGTTGTGATAGATGGGTTGGGCAAATTGTTGCTATCACCGAACGCTTGATAAGACTAGCCAAATCCACTAGAAAGAGCTATGATTTGTGCCTAAAGCAGAAAAAAGCCTTGAAAGAAAAACCTGAGAAAGAGCGGCAGGATTTGGAGGCAAGAGAACGGCTGAGAGAGCAGCAGCTCGCTGAAACCTCTTTGAAAAGACAAACAATAGAAACTCTCGAAAAATCTCTCAAGGAAAAAAAAAGAGGCGCTTGGTTCGAAGGAACTGGCCGCAGACGAGTTGCTGAAGGAAGCTCAGAACTAGCTGAAGGTAGTGCAAAAAAGGGAAACAAATAGCCTGTGTCTTCTGGTTATTAAATAAATTTAGCAAAAGCATTTAGCATTTAGCAAAAGAAAAGTAAAATTTTTATGCAAATTTTGTTTACTTATTCAATGACGGTTAGCCAAAATAAAAGCTGCATTAACTAAAAAACAATCAGAAATTAAATTAAAAAAAACAAGTTTTTTTAACTGAAAGTATGGAGCGACATTAAAACTTAAGACGAACGTAAATTATTCCGTATATGAAAGCGGATGTCCCCTCCTCTACGCCTCGCTCTTTACCCTAAAGTTTTTTGTTGTTTTAAAAAATAAAGTTGTGAGACAGAGTCAAACTTTAGTGTAAAGAGCGAGGCATTGAGGAGGGGACAGCCCCTTTCATATACGTAATAATTTCTGTTCGTTTTCAGTTTTAATGTTGGTCCTTACTTTCAGTTTAAAAAACTTGTTTTTTTTTTTATTTAATTTCTGATCGTTTTTTAGTTAATGCAGCTTTTATTTTGGCTAACCGTCATTGAATAAGTAAACAAAATTTGCATAAAAATTTTACTTTTCTTTTGCTAAATGGATGTCTTTACAAATTAACTTACATAAATAACTTCTATATTCGTATATTTTTCTTCTGGCAAAAAATACAAAGTTGCAGATTTTTGCAGATATGAGCTTGAAACCTATGTAATAGGGTTTTCTGATACGCTGAATCTGACGGTGTGATTTTCATTAAAATTCTTTCACTTGTAGGGGATGTTTCCCCCTCTTTAAAAAATCGGGTAAATTTTCTCAGGCTCGTAGCCTTTGATGAGTAATACTAAACTTAATAAAATTTATATATTTAGAATCAGCATTATAAACACATTCTTTTGATACATTTATTGACATCAAAATTTTTAAAGTTTTTAAAAGTTTCGATTACTATTGAGCCGTATCGCTTGTTTTTTTGTTTTATTTTTATTACGTCTATGTTATTACGTATGTGATGGGGTTCTCCCCCTAGGTAATACCACGCTCTTAACGTTAGAAATTAAAACAAATTTAATTCACAAACCCCTGAATCACAAAGGCCGCTTAATTAGAATAGATAGCTCTTTTGAAAGCACTAAAAAAAATTGTAGCGTAAAGAGCGAGGTATTGACTTGGGGAGAACCCCCTCACATACGTTATAATTTCTGTTCGTTTTAAGTTCTAATGTTGCTACTTACTTTCAGTTGAAAAAACTTTTTTTTATTTAATTTCTGATTTCGTTTTTTAAATAATGCTTGGAAATCCGGCGCCCCCTTCATAGAAATGTCCTTTACCCCAAATAAACATCCTCCACGGAAAGATTCTCCAGAGTAACCCCCTCCGCTAGCCCCCCCCCCCTCCAGAAAAAAATCCTTCCTGAAAATGTCTGTATACTTCCCAATAACCAATAAATAATGCTGGCAAGTCCGGCGCCCCCTTCATGGCAATTTCCCTTCCCCCATGAAAATTTCCTTCATGGACAGATCCTCCAACATAACCCCCAACCCACCCTTCCCTCCCACTACCAGAAAAAACCTCCTGAAAACTTCTGTATACTTCCCAATAACCAATACTATATGTTAACATTGGGTAAAGTTCATAACTTTTAGCCCTCCACCTGGGGTCTTCGGGGGATTAAGTCATCCTAAAAGACATATTTATCATATTTTCGACCACGCTGAACAAAATGGCTATCTCAAAATTTTGATCGGGTGACTTTGGGAAAAAAATAAGCGTGGGAGGGTGCCTAGTTGCCCTCCATTTTTTGGTCACTTAAAAAGGGCACTATGACTATTAAAATTAGTTCCGATGAGCCATCCCGAGATATTCTAGGACTACTGGGTCGATACGATCACCCCTGGGAAAAAAATAACAAAAAAACAAATAAACACGCATCCGTTATCTTTCTTCTGGAAAAAAGAATTCAACATTTTTGTAGATAGGAGCTTGAAACCTCTACAGTAAGGTTCTCTGATACGCTGAATATGATGGTATGATTTTCATTAAGGTTCTATAACTTTTAGGGGTCTTTCCCCCTTTTTGAAAATCATCCAAATTTTCTCAGGCGCGTAACTTTTGATGTGTAGCACTGAACTTGATGAAAGCTATATACTTGAAATCAGCATTGAAATCTGATTCTTTTGATGTATCTATTGGTATCAAAAACCCGTTTTCTAGAGTTTCGGTTACCATTGAGCTGGGTCGCTCCTTACTTACAGTTCGTTACCACGAACTGTTTGACAATATCCTTATCGCTTTTATCATATTTTTGAATCCGATTTTTTGCATTCGAAATTAAAGCGTTCAGAAAAAAAGATGAAAAAAATCTCTCCATGACATGATAATTCTTATTTGGTCTGTTTCTTAATTATCACTTTGCCTCTGATCATTGGGAGATGTCTGCAAATGGTCATTTCCATTTTGTTTTCTTTTTTCTGTCAACAAATGAAATGACACCATTTTTATACAATCCTAAAAAGGGCTTATGCCAGATTTGCCATCTCACTCACTCAGATTATCTGTCTTGGCTTTTTCTACAATTTAGCGTATAGCTTGACGTCTGCAACTACTTGATTTTAATTCAAAATCAACGGACTCGGTCGAGGTGTTTGTCATTTGGTGTTGTGTCACTGATTTCTTTCAAAAGCCTTCTGAAAACTGAGTTTTGAGGTCCATTTTGCGCCCAGAATGGTCCCTAGAGATGTCCCTTTTTCGACTAAAAAGAGGTCCCTTAGTCCCTATTTTTTACCACTTGAACCCTGGGCTAGATGCCCTCCAATATTTTTGATCACGTAAAAAGGGCACTAGAAATTTTAATTTTCGTTCGAATGATCCCTCTCCTGATCTTTCAAGACCATTGGTTCGATACTATCACCTCGGGGGAAAAACAACAGCAAATAAATAAACACGCATCCGTGATCTTTCTTCTGCTAAAAAAAATCCAAATTTTTGCAGATGGAAGTTTAAAACCTCTTCAGTTATGTTCTCTGACGCGCTGAATATCACGGTGCGATTGTTTTTATAGTTAAGTGAAGCAACTCCAACCTCATGCCTATATAACTCCTCACCGCGCATCTCTCCATCCCACAATTTCTCGAATAACAAATATACTTTTAAACTCCCACTCACACAGCTCTTCATCATCCAAAATTATGAGTATTTCTAAATTTGTATCCAAGTCCAAATGTTTGGTTTGTATGTCTGAGACTAAAATTGCAACGTTAATATCTCAAAATAAAACATAGACTAGCCTAAATTATTCGTGAATGACTTCTAATTTTACCACACTTCTTTCAATGTCTTTTGAGCTTGTTAATTACTAGGCGAATATTGCAACATAATAATCCTAAATCAAAAAACGGTAAGTATATATTTCGCAAGTGGTGATTTTTACTTTATGTTGATTGAGTGGTGATTAGTGCTTGATTTTTACCGAAGTTAGTATGTGAGAGTCTTTGAAGTAATAATTATGAGGAAGTAGGAGAAGAAAAATCTGTGATGGGGGAGGGGAGGCTGTTATGTCGTAATATGGAATTCGGAGAAAATCAAACTTGGTTTTTGTATCTGACTTGATGCATATCCAGATACTTGTACAAATTACGCGAAAATAAGGTTTATATCAATAAGAACTGTCAATCCAGTTGACCTGCCCGGATCCCTCCCCCCCCCCTACCTAAGATTTTACTTTAAGAAATAGTACTAATCTTATAAATATAATTCAAATATTTTGTTTAAAAAATGGCCCTAATTCCGTTCTGCCTGGGGCCAGTCAAACATTAAAAAAAAAAAAAAAAAAAAAAAAAAAAAAAAACAGAAAAGCAAACGGGTTAAATCCTCGTCCCTCCCAGTGGTGTAAATTCATAGAAAATTAGTAAGGATAAAACTGTATTATTCAGAAACTGGTGGGGGGGGGGGTGGTGTATAAATTTGTTGTTTCTTTTTCAGTTCTCTCAACGAAAATACCAAAAAAGGCTTTTTTCGGTGAAAATATCGAAAGCGGAGTTTCTCAAAGTCAGGGTGAAGAAAAAGTTTGAGGGGTAGGTGCATCCTCGGCTCCCTCCTCTAATTTACGCCGCTCGTCTGTCCAATCTAAAATTCATAGCTCAGAACAAAGTACTGCTTAAGTCATTTAAAGTCTAAACTATTATTGTACCTGACTGCCATTACGGCAGGATTTTCAAGCAAACTGGATAGCTAGCCCTATTTAAATATCTCTGCGGTAAAACCTCGTAAATAGGCAAACAATAGAAAAATGGTATAAATTTTGACCAGTAGTAGCTAAATAAGTTTACTTCCGTTATTGGTTCATCATATTTCACGTGGTAAGTATCTTACCACACGTTCACATGAAACTCCAGAGCTTGTGTAAAATCCTAGGGCTATGGAGGCCTTATCCGGGGAATCTTGCTTCAAACATATTAGTAAATTTTTATTATATCAGATTTTCCACCTCTACAGTTTTGCTGAAAATACACAGTTTGTCAGTCCTCATAACGGCTGCAAAAATCCTTCTAGGATTCGACTTTGTTGGTTTTTATTGTTCTACTGTTCTGTATTGTTTCAAATATTAGTTTTACAAGAGCTTAGAGATTGTACCCCTTATTTTCTGAAATGAAAAAATAAGTGGTTGTAGTCTCAGTTTAATTTGGAATGCCGTGGTTTTTTCTCTTTACTTTTTGGGCTATGTAGTAAAGTCTTTCATTCAGATTTTATGGATCCTGAGGGTATCTCTCTCCAAGCCATTTCTTTCGAAATCCTCTCCAGGGCACTCAAGTTGCTCTTTAAAGACATAAAAACTGAGTGGGTTCGAACCATTTGGCTAGTAAAGATTACTGTTTGATGGCTCGTCGCTTAGCTTCAGTCCTAAAATTATTCTCAATAGCCCCTACGAAAAACTTGAGTTTAGACCAACATTTAATCTCAGTTGTTAAAAGGAATTTCAGCTGTTTTCTTTTCAAATCTGTCAAGTTGTTAAACCCCTATTTCGTTTTTTTTACAACTATTTCTTTTATTGCAATTGACTTTCCAGTTTGTTCTGTTTATGTTTGTCTCTTATTTTGAAAATATCTTGAATACTATCTTTTTTGGTACTTATGCATTATGCGGGCCCACCGCTATATATTGTACAAGGAACTACTAATGGATACCCGTCAAACGGGTATTTGCAATAGAACAATGGAATACAAAGCGGGGTTTTCATTGCGTTTACAATATTTAAACTATTGTTTTTGGGTTTAGGGGGGGAGATACTTAGGTTAGGTTACGTATTTAATATATGCTATGCTTTACCCCCCCCCTAATGTGCAAATATATAGCCCAAATTTATTTCTAAACTATTATATATGTATCTTATTTTACTTCATTAGCATTAACCAACCTTGACTTCTTTGGTGGGCCCGTATAATGCAAAAGTACCGTTTTTTAATATTTTTTTTTAGGTTTATTTTGTGCATAGCTAAAATGCGCCAAAAGTTGTTCAATATAAATGATGTGCTCATTTTGATTTTAGGCATTAATGCTTAAGCCAAGGAATGGATCGACTTACACAGCTATCGGATTAGTTCAAGCCTTACTAAAACAATTCCACAAGGCATGTGATTCTTTGCATAAAGCATTGAGCTTTAAAAGAGATGACTCTGTAGCGACATCCATGTTAAACATTGTTCTTGACATGACAGCTGATAGTCCTTTTCCTATAGAAGGTAGGTTTAAGCAAATATGGAGGAGGTGTCAGAATCAAAGTGCGATAGGTTAGAGTGGGATAGGACAAAAAAGGGTATCAAACAGTTCGTGGTAACGAACTGTATAGTAAGAGCGACTCGTCTCAATAGTAACCGAAACTCTAAAAAAGCGGATTTTAATATCAATAGATACATCAAAAGAATCGGATTTTTATGCTGATTTTAATTATTTAAATTTCATCAAGTTTAGTCTTACTCAAAGTTTGCCCTATTTTCGAAAAAAGGGGAAAATACCCCCTAAAAGTCATAGAATCTTAATGAATATTTAAAAGATTCACTAAGCTAAGTAGTGAAAATTGAATCTCTCCCAATCTCGGTTTTAATCGGTTTTTTTAAGTAGTATATAATTGTAAGATCAGTATGCATTTCGAATAATAATGATAACTTCATGCTAAAATTGAGAATAGTAAGTCAAAACAAAGGTAAGTAGGTTGGGTATTCTTTTGATGTGGTATGCTCGATTTTTTAGGATATAGGTATTTTGTTGCTTATACCCTACCCAAGTGTGTGTCAATACCATGGAAGTGAAGCGTGAAATCTGTTCACTTTGAAACCAGTACTCTCAGAATGGTATTAAGAAATCTACAAGAATCGTTATAGGTCTAAAAGTATCGAATAATAATAATTTCTAGAGGAATAGAAACTTACAAACAATAGTGCACGTTGCGGTAGACCGGATTTGCTACTCGTGTAGCGAAAGAAAAAATGCGCTTAATGTCTTTTCTTATGCTTTTCGTAACGGATTGGCGTTAAAACTCCTTTTGCAACACAGTTTTTACAATGAGTGCGCGAAATATAATTATAGAGAATTTTGGATATCTCGACCTCTTAAATAAATGTGAACTTACAGTTTTCAGAATAATGTGTATTCGAAACCATGTCAAATAGAGAATACATAGTGGCTTTTTACAGACCGTCATCGGTTTACCCATTAGCGCTGAAAACATACTGTGTTTTGATTTTAGAAGTTTGAGTTGCTTTTTATTCCTTTTAGTTGACAGTGTGGTAGTTGCGTTTCTTTTATATTTCCTATATTAAATATACTATATTATATAGTAAATATAAAAGTAACCTGAAGCTGTTTTGATCCCAGTTTTTTTTAGAAGTTGACCGTTTTTACTTCATTAGGTTCTTTTAGATTTTTTGCTAATCCTTCATTTATTTCCGTATTCAATGGTTTGTTGTGATATGTTATTAATTGTACTTACAATCATGGAATTTATAAACTTACAAGTAGTCGGCATAAAATCTAGGCTCAGAATATTTTTTGTTGTTTTTCTTAGTTTGGCCTAGGAAGGGAGAATAAATACTGAATTTGAATCTCGAGAAATGCTCAAATTTCTAGATTATACTATCGGAAACTAGAGGTGTGTTCTAATATAAGGATTCTCTAATAAGGAGAACATGTAAACAATATCAGTTACATTTACAACTGATATGATTGCATCTACAAAAGAGGTTTTCCGGCATAGGGCTTGTTGTTGTTCTTTTGCGAAGCGTTCTAGTATTGAATTATGTTTCCATGGCAGAACAAAATAAAGTAGAAAGATTAGAACTAATGATTAAATCCCATCCTTCTGAAAGTACTGCTAAGCGCTCTTAATGTGAAAAACAAAAATTTGTTAATAGTATTATTTTTGAGTGAATGCGGTAATATGGAAAACTTAAAAGCCCATTTCAAGATCCTTCCTTGGGAAAAAAGGTCGTTTCAAGAAACCAACTTCATCTTTTAAGTGAGAAATTAAGTTGCGCACTCGCTTGGTACTGTGTTATAATCGTGTAAAAGCTATGTGGTCGACTCGTAAATATGTCCTATACTACCCTTCTAGGCCCACACCACATACGTATTACTACCAATAGCATGTGTTTTTATGAGGTCCCATTCACTACCAAACGTTTTCTAAAGTTTCTTGTTCGGCTCTTTTTTCTGAAGCAACTGACACGGTAGCAAAACTTGTTGTTTAGGTTTTATTATATAAAGTGAATCTTTCATTAATCCCATTTTTGCTTGTTAGATAGGGGAGTATGGGGTTGTTTATCTACTCGGATGATTCAGTCGGTGATAGGTAACACATCTATACTTACTTCTGGTACTGAGAATTTCAATTATGCTTTGTCTTAACTTGATAGATTTGTCTCGTCTTTTTTCTACTTTCCTTTATCATTTCTAAGCGGGTGTTTGTTTCCTTGCATTTTAGGTTGATGAACACATTGTGAAGAGCGGCTAGTGTTCTATAGTAAGGCAAACACCAAATTCAGTTACTGAGGGCTAGAATAATAAATAGTAAATATTCTCTATTGTTTACTCCAGTTAATAAATCTGTAAGATATCAAGACAAATTTTTCATTAGGATATCCAGTTGATATCTATCGAACCAATATTTTCAGGATAGACAACATTTTAAACACCGTTTTGTAACTGAATAGTTTGTATAATAATTTAGTTAAAGTTGAACGAGGAAGATGGAGTTCTCTGTATTCACATGCCAGTTTTAATCGTCATTTGCCGTAAATCCATAAAGATGCTTCTTAAAATATTAAATAAAAATAATGAAAACTACGGTATCAAACTACAATTTTGCCCTGAAGAAGACCAATTTGCTATCGGTTGAAAATTCTGAGATATCAATCGATTTAGAAGTATCAAATAAATATATATTGAGCTTCCCAGTTGCAGAGGAAGCAATATCATGTGTTGGAGCATTTGTTCCTAAAAGGTCACGCAGTTCATAGAAGATAAGGGGTTGACATGGATAATCTTAAGGTTTGATTTAAGTAAGTTGATTGACTTGATTTTTCGTATAATTATGTTTATTGGTGTATAATTTCACATCAGCTATTATCAAGGGTGGACAGTGGGTTATTGTTTAGTCGGAAGGGGGCAGGTGCCTAAAAGAACGAATTTAAGTACCCAAATTGTCTAACTTTCCATAAGCCTTCAGATAAAACTAGAAAATGGCATAGGGGGTGGGGTGGAGTTTTGTGTGTGTGTATGTGGGTCTGTGTTTGTATACATACCCCACATTCAAGTTGACCAACCAGAAGCCTTCCATACTTCTTGTGGTTTTGTTTTGATCCTACTAGTTTTCTTCGGCATTCCAGCTCATACATCATGTGTGCTATCATTGCTGTGATCCACGCCAATTCGGATAACTGGTCCCTTGATCGAATCGGATAACCAATCCTTTGAGAATGGGAATCCAACCATAATTTAAGCTTGAAAGTCATTACAGATTCATTATTGATAACTGGGAAACGTTTGAATTTCCTTTTTTTTTCTGAGTTACAATCAGTGCCACATCCAGGTGGAGGCGCCCCCTTGACATAGTGGTGGATTTGGGGATAATATCATATTGTCATATTAAATATCATATTTTTCGTAGAGGGTGAACAGCTTTTCATTTTATTTTATGGCTGGGTGGTTTTTATAACTTACTATTATTTTTTTTCAATATTTTTGCATCATGTGAATTTCAACAGATTTATTAGAACTTTAAGTCTCAGTAGATTTTAGATTAAATTTACAATCATTTCCACAACCTACCTACGGCGTATAATCGTTGAGGTTCCCTTTAAATTGATGTTATCTCTTTTTTCCCAAGTTTATCTGAGTACAAAATTTTGCGCCCCCCCCCCCGCTAAAAAAAATACTGGATCCGCCCCTAGTTACATTTCATTAAGTAATATCATGATTGCCTGCAATCGCAATCTTTTTCCATGCATGAACTTCATTGTCTTTAGTGTAACTACGATATTTTTGTGTTTTTTTTTTTCTTTGAGCAGTATGTAGAACCAGCATTTCTCGTATCTCGGGAAAATTTCCCGATCGAACTAAGTAGCAAAAAAATTTCGCGCTCCAATAGTCTCCCTTGTTCTGTCATTTTACACTTCGTGATTTTACTGTATGCTATTGTGTGAAAATTATCAGATAGTCAATCAGTTAAAACTACAAAAAACCTTGAATTAAACACCCAAATTTTTAAAGATGAAGTTTTGATATTGTCGCACGGTGGCACATTTCATACTTATACATCTATGCAATCAATATGAAATTAATGGTTATTCCAACAATAATTGAAGAGCTTCATTTCCTTGAGTTGAAACTTCATTTTGAAATGGCTGTCCACCAGTGTTAGAGGGAGAAACCTCGAAAAGCGCAGTTTTAGATTTAACTTAGATTTAAGGTAAATTTGAGCGGTAGATTCTGCTCCCACCTACAATCTCCTATTCTTTCTTCATTGTCTTAACCTTTTAAAATCTTGCTGACATAGTTTTGCTTTCAAATAGCCAGTGTAAATTAATGCCCTTACAACCGCAGAGAGTGCCCCCTCCTCCTTCTGAACTAGACGGGGTAGCTCTCAAGACTAAAATTATATCAAAACTCGGTGCATCCCTCAATGTTATTTTGCGTCGAAATAATTGATGTTCCATTAAGAAGTTGAAGAAATATACCTTAAAAACAAATTTTGGTATTTTAGACCTCCACCCTCGAAATTTAGAAAGTGTAGCTCATTTTTAGGAGTAGGGGAGGGTGGGGTTGGTTCGGACAAAATTTTTTGGTTGGGTGTAGCTTCTGTCCCAATCAGTATCCATCTTCCGTTTTCATCTTAAAAGAAAGAGATTGTGTCCAAGATTTGTCAGGAATTTTGGTAGACTTTTATCTTTCGTCTTTAGACAAAAAATCCAACAATAAAAAAAAAATAATTGTCCGAAGTTACCCCACCGTGTGGGGCGGGTTCGGACATGGTGTGGGGTTACTTCGGACAGCAGTAATATGGGTTCGGCAACCTCACAGATTAAAAAAAAAAACGCCATTTACTGAAAATTTGAATATGTATAAAAGTAAAACAAGTAAAATGAAAGTTGAAGAAAAAAACTCGAGTAATTTGAACCAAAGTTCACAGGAGCTCTATCTCACGTTGTAGCTGCTGAGATCACATTGAAAAGTGAGTCCTCGCTTTGTCCGTTCAGTCCATCCAGTGGCAGTTGGTGATGGAAGAGAAAGAACAATGTCGTTTGAAGAGACGAAGGCTTTGTCCGCAATATCCGAAAAAATGAACCGTGCTCTATTTCTGCGAAGGAACAAGACTTCTAGATCGCTTCCAGTTTTTCCTTTTATCTGGCCAACGTAGAAGATATCCGACTTCTTCGATTTGCCCAATTTGAATTTTACCAGAACATAGCTATCCGTTTGAGCTTGGTCAATATCAAAAGGCTCAAGGTCCTCTTCTACGTCTCCACGATGAAGAGACTCGTCGCTTGAGGAGTCGCTCGGGGCAACAGGTTCAGAAAGTCTCCGCCTCATCGGTTCCGTCGTCTTCGTTAGGCTTGCGGACCGCGCTGTTCTTATGTGTCTTTGTAGATGCCGTCGGCTTGGCCTTCTTTTTCTTTTTAGCTACGATCTCTTCCTTCTCAGGGGTGTCAGTGAGAATGCAAATTCTTTCTCTGTTGCAATTCCAAAGTCCCAGAACAGTAACAGTCCCCACTCGCGGAAAAAGTCTAACTTCTTCTAGTGACATTATGACAAAAGAAATTGGTGGTCCAGCTTGGGAGTTGGCTTACGAGGAGTGGCTCCGCGAACTGTTTGGTTGGTCTAGCGGCCTATCCATCACAGAGGATGGGACAAAATATCCTTCTGGGAATACATTGCGATTGAATGGAAAGATTCCAGCTGCTCGAAACGCAGAGACTATGTTGAATGCACTGAACTTCTCCAAGAAAGGAACCCTGCTGAGTGAGGCTACTTCATAAATTGAAATGCGCTGTGCGGAATGCAACTGCAGCCATTCATTGAAGCGCTCTTCAGTGCACCCTTGAAAGGAGAAAGCACTGCTACGTCAAGTGGCTGAAGCTTGTGGGAGCAGTGGGGTGGGAATGTCAACAGTGTCACGTGATTTTGCTTACAGTGTTCGATCACACGTACATCCAGATGGCTATCATGGTTGTCCATGAGCAGTAGGATGGGAGTCTCTTCATCTGGTTTTGTTATTTTCGTGAAGTGTCGTATAGCCTCCAAGAACAAGTCGCCGTTGACCCAACCACAAGGGTGCGCAAGCCCAAGGCAACCAGGGGGGCCTTCGTTTGTGATTCTAGGTATGAAATTCACTCGCGGAAAAATGAAGACCGGTGGAATAGTCACTCCAGACGCACTGGCGAAACATACAGCAGTCACGTTTTGACCTCTTTCTGCAGACACAGTCTGACCAACCTGTTTTTGTCCAGTTGGTGCTAGGACTTTTGGTGGTGGAAGCACGGTGACTATACCTGTCTCGTCAACTTTCCAGATGTGATCAGCCGTCAGTTTGGCTTCAAACCTTCCATAGACATCAAGAAGCTTGTCAAAAAACGTCTGAAAGACAGTTTTGTTGAAGCGGGAGGCTCTCAGCCTGACTTGTGGCTTCTGGCTTCCTCACCGAGATGTCTGAATTCCGCTTCAGAAACGCAAAAAGCCAGTCCTTTGACGCTGCTTCATTGAAACACCAGTTTTCTGGTACAGAAATGTTATTCGCATGGGCGTGAGAGTAAGCAAATTTTCGTGCTTCAGTTGTTCTTAGTCCATGGTTCATTCTCGAACAAGTGCGAAAGTAGTCGGCTAGTTTTCGCTCGTGTTCGCTTTCAAAAACTTGCCTGTTATGTTTTGGTCTCGTCGGGAAGTTTATCTGCAGTGGCCCAGGCTCTTCGTTGACACTTTTATCCGCTTCTCCTGTCTGCGGCCTCGAGTGCCTGACATAGTCCAGTAGCGTGGACTTCTTTATGCCGAAGTTTTCTGCAATTTTTCTCAATGTTCCTTCCTTTTTCAGATAAGCCCCAACTGCTTTCTTCATGTTTTCTAGGTTAACGGGAGGGTCTTGTCGCTTCCTTTTGTATGATCGAGGCATTCTGAAAGAAACTGTTTTTAGTAACAAGTAATAAAATGCATATTAACAGGTACACGATGTGAAAAAAAGAGGAAAAGTTGGAAATACTGACCACAAAAAAGTGTCTGGGGTGGGTTCAGACAATGTCCGAATCCACCCCACTACCGTTGTCCGAAGCAACACCACCCGCGATAAAAAGTCTGAAACCTCACTGACGCTGTAACTACTATAGATGCCGCCAAAAACTAAAATTTAAACAACTTAGCAATGCCATAGTTAAACGCTGCAACAGCCAGCAAAATTCAATGACTAGTAATAACGGCTAAATAAAATCACAAACAAAGAAAGATACAAGATGCCACACCAACTTTTTTTCGGTTTTTCTCAAATGTTTCAAAAACGATTTCACGTGTGATAACCAAACTACATACTCAAGTAGGTACTAGATGGCATGTCTATGGTATTTTTTTGGTGAATTTTAGAGGGCGTTGTAGGAAGAGAGGCTCTTGTCCAGACTCACCCCGTTTCCGAACCAACCCCACTCTCCCCTACTCCTTCCCCATAGCTCCTATCAAAAATGGAGATGGGGTTCGTTCAATTTTTTTTAAAGTTCTAATGGTCTTTTTAAATAGCTCCCCGGTAGACTAGGTTGGGTAGAAAAAGGTTGCAGTTCTGCCCCTAGTGAGGGTTGTGGGTCTCTGGGGTGCATCACAGGCACCTTCTCCGTCCCTAGGTCTTCAGGGAGAAATCCAGCTGCGTGGCCTCACTGTGGCAGAAGGGTGGCAACGGCCCTGCCAACCTAACCTTTGCGGACGCCAGCTAACACGCAGAAGGGGTGCCGTCGGATTGGGGACCCGTCGGTTAAATACAAACCAACGAAACGATGAAAATGGCATAAAGAATTAAAAAACTAACTTTGGCTATGGAACTCCCGGCAAGCGATGCGTCGGAGGCTACGGTGACCCCGACGAAAAGTGAACTGGCCAACCACCTGTTGAAACATCGACAATCCCTCAGTGTGGGGTGCTGGAACGTATGTTCATTAAAATGCCCTGTGATCCGGACCTTTATTGCAGGCGAATGTGTAAGATATTGTATAGACATTCTGTGTGTATCCGAAACCCGACTAAATGGAAATTTGGAAGACGAGCTCGTCTCCACGCCTGGTAGAAAATCCGAAATCCACTTTCAACTCCGGACCTAGTGATGGCTCTGGTAATGCGGGGGTTGGTCTCCATTTCAGTACTTAGGCAGCAAAATCTCTAGTTGAATGGCAGCCCATCTCATCTTGTTTGGCTAAGGCCCGTCTTAAGGGTCACCTGTTCAACACCATTGTCATCTCAGCCTATGCACCAACCAGAGCTGCGGATGAAAGTATAGTTGACGAGTTCTACGATGCTCTGACCCAGTCATTGAGAACAGTCCCGAACCGTGATCTACTCATCCTAGGAGGTGATTTTAACGCCCATGCTGGAAGCCGCGAGACAGACCGTGGAAGAGCTGTTGGAAGATTTGGATGGGGCGATAGGTGCGAGCGTGGAAGGAGGCACGTAGAATTTGCCCAGCAGCATAATCTTGTATTGGCAAATACTTTGTTCCAACACAGACCATCCCAGAGGATCACCTGGCGCTCTCGAGATGGAAGAGCCCAATCCCAGGTGGATTCCTTGCTAATATCCCTCCCGATTGCGAAGCTCTATACAGAACTGTAGAGCCTACCGTGGAGCCGACACAGGAGCGAAGAATGACTCCGATCATATGCTGCTAAAAGCTTCCCTGACCATAAAACTTGCCTCCAGGAAACGAACGCAACCTCCTCCGAGATACGATGTAGCACGTCTTTATGATAAAGCAGTCGCAGAAGAGTTCCGCTTGGAATTATATAGCCGTTTTGATATCTTGTCCGCGGACGACGATAACGAACCAACCACTGTAAACATAGAAGACGAGTGGAGGAAGATCAGAGACACCATGACAGACGCCTCTAAAAAAGTCCTCGGCAGGCTTAGTCAAAGACGGAAAAGTCGGATCTCAGAAGACACCATCAAGCTATTCAACAAGAAATAACAGACCGGAAATACCAAGTCCACAGTGTTCAAAACACTGAGAAAAGAATGCCACAAATCCACCCGCCGTGACAGACAACGCTATTGGGACCACGTGGCAGCAGATATGCAGAAGGCTGCTAGTCATTCAGATACCAGAAAGCTTTACCAACTACCAAATAAGAAGCAACTGGGAAAAGTAAAAAGATCTCGACTGGAGTGAGAGGCGAAGATGGAACGCTTCTGTCAAGAAAAGATGACATAATCGCAAGTTGGCAATATCACTTCTAGAAGCTGCTGAACCCAGGTCAGAACATCCCTTTCACTCAAACGCCCCCCCCCCCAATAATAACGCCACTGCACTCCAGCCAAGCAATCCTATCCTTCACTCAGTACCACCGAGTCAACAAGCCCCATACAGCAACGTAAATGTTCACCCTCCCTCAATACAAGAGATCAAAGAGGTGATCAAGTACCTGAAGAACCGCGAGGCGCCAGGCACAGATTCTATCCCGGCAGCAGTCTACAAAGCTGCTCCTATTCTCGCTGAGAAACTACAGAAGCTCTTTTGCTCAATCTGGTCTCAGGAACGGTTTCCCCAGGAATAGCAAGACTCACTGCCTGTCTTCAAGAAAGGCGACCGCACTGAATACAAAAATTACAGAGGGATCTCACTTATGAGCATTGCGGCAAAAATCTTTGCAGTGACTCTGTTTAACCAATTCCGCAAAGTCCATAACGAAAGAATCCACCGCAACCAATCTGGTTTCCGAGCAGGCACGGGCTGTATTGACCAACTTTTCACCTTGAGACAGATTTTTGAACATAGAGCCAAGCATCAACAAATCACAGTCGCTGTCTTCATTGACTTCATTACGGCCTTCGATTCAGTCATCCGGGGAGGAATTTGGATGGCAATGGAAGAGGACTGTGTCCCACCTAAGATCATACGACTCATTCAGACTTACTATCAACACACACTAGCCTGCATCAAGGTGAACGGTGAATTTTCTCCGCTATTTTATATCGACTTCGGTGTGAGGTAAGGTTGTGTATTCTTTCCCGAACTATTCAATTGTGTCGTCGATTGGGTAATGAAAAAAGCAATGCTAAACTTCGAAGGAGTCGAGGTTAGACCTGATTTCAGTATCACCGACCTGGATTATGCCGATGATGTTGCTGTTCTTGGAAAATCCGTTGGCGAAGCTCAGGAAGTGCTTCTGAAAGTCTCCGAATCTGAGAACCTGGCGGGAATCAAGATAAATATTGACAAGGCTAAGGCTATGCCTAATGCCCTGGATATAAATTCTAACCTTGTAGTCCTTAACCATAGGCAGATTGAAATTGTCAATAAATTCAAGTATCTCGGATCATACATTAACATTAACGGCGGATGTAGCGAAGGAATCCAATGCCACATTGCATCAGCTTCCGCTGTCTTTGCATAGCTGTGGAAGCCGTTATGGAAAATTCTTATTTATGATGCCCTTGTCCGATCGGTCTTACTATACGGCTGTGAGACGTTGCCCTTAAAAGTCACCGAGGCACACACCATCAACACTTTTGAACACAGATGCCTGAGGAGCATATTGGGGTTGCAACTCAGCGACCTAATCCCGAATAGGATCATCCGCCAACGATGTGACCAGAAGTATGACATCACATCTATCATTCAACGCCGCCATCTGTCCTGGTTCGGCCATATTTGCCGAAGACCAGCCTAGACTTTCACAAATCAAAGCCTGCGCTTCAAACCAGCACCTGATTGGAGAAAACGACATGGAGGACAAGCCAAAACTTGGCTTAACACAGTCAAATCTGACCTCGAGCCAATCGGCAGATCCCGGAGACATGGTCGCAGATGGGACCCTTCATGGCTTGAAATTATCGCCCCACTAACCCAAGACCATGATCTTTGGAATTCAACAGACTGGCAGATCCTGTCGCCAGGGAGAGCTACATAGTTTGTGTCCTGATCCAAGTAAAAGTAAGTACAAGGTCTTTTTAAGTATAAAAATGGCCATTCTTCAGTAATCTTTACATTGTAAAGTAACGATCTAGGCCCAAATTGGACATAAAATCGACGAGATTAAAAATAGTTTTAGTCCGACTGGTCAATTGAACTGAAGATAATTTTCTTTAAAGAGTAGAAAAACCATATACATTTTACAATATTCTAGGGGCATACTCTCAATCTTAAATCTTAAGCAAACTAAAAAAGAGACATGAATTAAATAAAAAAAAAAACAAAAAAAAAACAAGCTATATCACTTCAAAGTAAAGTATTATTTTTAGGAATAAAATAACCGGAGATTATCTTAAAATATCCAGATAGATAAGGGGTCTCTGATCCTACTACCTTAAATCTTAACGCAAAATTTATTAATTCTGCTATTCTTGAAGCCTGTAAGGATTCAACAAATATAGTTGATTAGTAATTGTAAGTGGTTAGCAAAATGTAGATAAAACTACCCGTTGTTTTCAAAAGCGTTCAACCTGAAAATCTAAAATTAAAAGTATAGTCCAAGTTGGGATTATTTCTTTTTGTTTTAAGTGCTATTATCGCTTTTTTATTCATGTTGAAAACATCTCTAGAAACAAATTAATTTTTTGTCAAGAAAGAGCGTTCGGCAAGTGTAGTTCAGCCCAGAATATATAAAATATTGACCGACATAACTGTAGTCGAAATTTGATGGGACGAATCTGCCATACGCAGACCTTGAATGCTTCTGTAGTTTACAGGGGGTCTTGGGTTTCTCCGCTATTTGATATCGAATTCGGTGTGAGGCAAGGGTGTGTACTCTCTCCCGAACTATTCAATTTTGTCGTCGATAGGGTAATGAAAAAAGCAATGCTAAACTTCGAAGGAGTCGAGGTTAGACCTGATTTCAGTATCACCGACCTGGATTATGCCGATGATGTTGTTCTTCTTGGCAAATCCGTTGGCGAAGCCCAGAAAATGCTTCTGAAAGTCTCCAAAGCTGCTGCCCTAGCGGGGATCAAGATAAATATTGACAAGACTAAGCCTATGCCAAACGCCCTGGCTATAAATTCTACCCTTATAGCCCTTAACCATACGCAGATTCAAATTGTCAATAAATTCAAGTATCTCGGATCATACATTAACATTAACGGCGGATGTAGCGAAGAAATCTAATGCCGCATTGCATCAGCTTCCGCTGTCTTTGCACAGCTGTGGAAGGCGCTATGGAAAAGGAAGGAAATCCATCGGAAAACAATAATTCTTATTTACGATACCCTAGTCTGATCAGTTTTACAGTACAGCTTTGAGATGTGACCCTTAAAAGTCACCAAGGCACACGCCATCAACACTTTTGAACACAGATGCCTGAGGAGCATATTGGGGTTACAACTCAGCGACCGAATCCCGAATACGGTCATCCGCCAACGATGTGACCAGAAGTATGACATCATATCTATGATTCAACGCCGCCATCTGTCCTGGTTCGGCCATGTTTGCCGAAGACCAGCCGAGACTTTCACAAATCAAAGCCTGCGCTGCAAACCAGCACCTGAGTGGAGGAAACGACATGGAGGACAAGACAAAACTTGGCTTAACACAGTCAAATCTGACCTCGAGCCAATCGGTAGATCCCGGAGACATGGTCACAGACGGGTCCCTTAATGGCCTATAATTATCGCCCCATTAACCCAAGACCATAATCTGTGGAATTTAACAGACTGGCAGATCCTATCGCTAGGGAGAGCTACATAGTTTGTGTCCTGATCCAAGTACAAGTAAGTACAAGGTCTTTTTAAGTATAAAAATGGCCATTCTTCAGTAATCTTTACATTGTAAAGTAACGATCTAGGCCCAAATTGGACATAAAATCGACGAGATTAAAAATAGTTTTAGTCCGACTGGTCAATTGAACTGAAGATAATTTTCTTTAAAGCGTAGAAAAACCATATACATTTTACAATATTCTAGGGGCATACTATCAATCTTAAATATTAAGCAAACAAAAAAACACACATGAATTAAATAAAAAAAAAAAAAAAAAAAAAAACAAGCTATATCACTTCAAAGTAAAGTATGATTTTTAGGACTAAAATAACCGGAGATTATCTTAAAATATCCAGATAGATAAGGGGTCTCTGATCCTACTACCTTAAATCTTAACGCAAAATTTATTAATTCTGCTATTCTTGAAGCCTGTAAGGATTCAACAAATATAGTTGATTAGTAATTGTAAGTGGTTAGCAAAATGTAGATAAAACTACCCGTTGTTTTCAAAAGCGTTCAACCTGAAAATCTAAAATTAAAAGTATAGTCCAAGTTGGGATTATTTCTTTTTGTTTTAAGTGCTATTATTGCTTTTTTATTCATGTTGAAAACATCTCTAGAAACAAATTAATTTTTTGTCAAGAAAGAGCGTTCGGCAAGTATAGTTCAGCCCAGAATATATAAAATATTGACCGACATAACTGTAGTCGAAATTTGATGGGACGAATCCGCCATACGCAGACCTTGAATGCTTCTGTAGTTTGCAGGGGGTCTTTGTTTTGACCCTGCTGGTAATAGATTTTTATTGTAAAGCTTCATTATTTTTTAAGATCTGAATCTGTCACTATATATCTTAGGTTTGGTGGGCTCTACTCTCTTGATGCATACTTGAAAACGCGGTTGTTAAATGTAAAAGATTAATTGTGCATCATTTGCCCCTAGAACACATTTCCTTTTTCATCATTATTTTCATTTCAGTCAATTTGGTTTGGGTAAAACAAGCACTATCCGGGCAAACTTGCATTGATCAAACAGTTCGTGGTAGCGAACTGTAAGTAAGGAGCTACGCAGCTCAATAGTAACCAAAATTCTTGATACCAGTAGATACATTAAAAGAATGGGCTTATTATGCTGATTCCAAACATATAAGATTCATTAAGCTTAGTGTTACCCGTCAAAGCCAGAGAAAATTTACCCGATTTTTGAGAAAGGGAAAAACACCCCCTCTAAGAATCTTAATGAAAATCGCACCACCAGATTCGGTGTATCAGAGGACCCTTTGTAGAGGTTTCAAGCTCCTATCTGCAAAATTGTGGAATTCTGTAGTTTTTACCAGAAGAAAGAACACGGATGCGTCTTTTTTTTTCCAGGGGTGATAGAGTTGAACCAGTGCTCCTAGAACATCGGGAGAGGGCTCGTTCGAACGGAATTTAAAATTTCCAGTTCCTTTTTTATGTTACCAAAAAGGCTGGAGGGCAACTATCCCCCTTCCCATGCCCCTTTTTCCCCAAGATCGTGCGATCGAAATTTTGAGATAGCTTTTTTGTTCAGTATAATTGAAAGATACAATAGCTATGACCTAGGAGATAACACGGCCCTCCACTGCTCCCGGGGAAAGGTCTTTAAATTATAAAATTTACCGATTGTTTATGTATAGTATTTGTTATTGGGAAGTATGTATACATTTTTCGGGGGCGGAGGGTGAATTTTCTGCTGGGAGGATTTTACATGGGGAGAATTTTGCATAAACGGGAATTTTTTTGGGGGAAGGGGGGGGGTGAGCTTTCAGGTGAAATTTTACTCTGGGTGAATAAGCCACAAATTTATATTCGAAATTATTTTTATTTCGCTTATTCCAGGCCGGATTTCAAGGCATTATTTAAAAACGACCAGAAATGAAATAAAAAAACAATTTTTTTAACTGAAAGTAAGAAGCAACATTAAAACTTAAAACGAACAGAAATTATTACGTATATGAGGGGTGTTGCCCCCTCCTCAATACCTGGCTCTTTACGCTAAAGTTTGAATTTTGTCCCAATTCTTTAAGAAGGACTCCTGAAACACAAGGGTCGTTTAATTAGAACAACGTGAAGATTTTTTAAAAGTACTAAACAAACTTTGGCGCGAAGAGCGAGGTATTGAGGAGGAAGCAACCCTCTTTGTTTACGCAATAATTTCGTTTGTCTTAAGCTTTAATATCGCTCCTTTCTTTCAGTGGACAAAAACTTATTTTTATTTAATACTTTAAAGAAAGTGGTAGAGATAGGTGAAAAAAAATTTCAGGAATCACATCGAATGTCAATTTCTTAAAATATCACCAAGTTTCGCCAGGGTCTGCTATTTATCTTTGAAACATTAAAGAAAGTTTCTCTTTCAAGCGACACTGTCTTTTTCACTAAAGTGCAGACCGAAATACCTTAAAAATAACTGTAATGAATTAGTTTTCATTTTTGGGGGGGAGGAGGTGGTCTGACAGCTTTTTCAGTAAAAATTCCTTTTGAAATGGTACTTTAAAATGTTTTGTTTTATTCAATGTGTAATAAAATATCTGTTTTCTAGGGATCGAGGAAGTTCCGTCAGTGATAAATGTCGATACTTCATTTTGTACAACTGCGCCAAAAAGCATATCAGAACTAGCCGTAGATTCGTCTATAACTAACGATGACATACAGATGGACCTGTCAGGTTCTTAATGTGCTAGAGAAACCTAAGATGTTTTTTGTTGTTGTTTTTTTCATAAGAAAAATTGAAAATTAATTAATTTTATTGAAATGGTGGCCTGTCAGTGTTAAATTTGTTGTAGATCATTTTCTTCTTAATAGATTCTTGCTCTTTTTCTGTCTAGGGAAAAAATACATTATAATGTATAGATAAGATAATATTTATTGCAAAAAGTCAGTGAGCCATAGCAACACATAATACAATCTACAAACCAAAACTCAGGAACAAAATACAACTTTAGATAGTAAAAATCAAAAAAGAAAAAAAGAACAACAAAACGACAAAAAAAGAAACACACCAAGGTTTGACATTTAACCAACAAACACCATATAATAGAATTCAAATCATAAAAATAGTAACAGGCTATCCCCTCAAACATGATTCCCTATATTTAATCCGTAAACGAAGGAACTTACACAACTGTTTAATAACAAATGCGTTTCTGTCAGCCATCCGCTCAATTAACCAGCCTTCGCTCCCAAACACTCGTCCAAAACATTCATTCCATAACTCAGACAGCTCTTAGCAGTCGGATACAAAATGAAATAAGTTTTCATTCACCAATCCACACATTGGGCTGAATTGTATATTCAGCGTCGTCAAAAGTTATGTTGTCTCCATGTTTATTTTCTAGTTGTAGCCATCCACTACCATTTCTAGCACGAGCTGCTGAAAATATTACTAATGCTCTTTACTGATCTGTTACTAATGTGCCTGTATAAAGTCATTTTAGCTTGGTGTTTTCTTTAAATGCTAAATGACACGCAAAAACATGTAACTAACAAAAAACTCTGACAAGGATAAAAAAAAATTATTCTCCTTCTCAATTAAGTAAAGTGGGAAAGTTTTAATTTTTTAGCAACTAAAATTAATTTTTATTGGCCCTTTTATCATCTTGTTCTTCGTAACTTAAGGTGATCAATGATAAACCGTATTTCCAGTGGGCAGCAAAATCTTGTCTTTTCTTCTTCTATTTTTAAAGTCACTCTAATGGATCAAACAGTTCGTCGTAACGAACTGTAAGTAAGGAGCCACCCGGCTCAATGGTAACCGAAACTGTAGAAAACGGAATTTTGATACCAATAGATACAACAAAAGAATCAGATTTTAATGCTGATTTCAAATATATAAGTTTCATCAAGTTTAGTTCTACCTATCAAAAGTTACGCGCCTAAGAAAATTTGGCTGATTTTCGAAAAAAGGGGGAAAGACCCCCTAAAAGTTATAGAATCTTAATAAAAATCACACCATCATATTCAGTGTATCAGTGAACCCTACTGCGGAGGTCTCAAGCTCCTATCTACAAAAATGTGGAATTTTGCATTTTTTGCTAGAAGAAAGATCACGGATGCGTGTTTATTTGTTTATTTGTTTGTTTTTTTTTGTTTTTTTTCCCAGGGGTGATCGTATCGACCCAGTGGTCCTAGAATATCGTGGGAGGGCTCATTCGAACGGGAATTAAAAGTTCTAGTGCCCTTTTTAAGTGACCAAAAAAAATAGGTCCCACGCTCATTTTTTCCCAAAGTCATCCGATCAAAATTTTGAGTTAGCCATTTTGTTCAGCATGGTCGAAAATATGATAACTATGTCTTTTAGGATGACTTGATCCCCCGTAGTCCCCGGGGGGAGGGCTGAAAGTTATGAACTTTACCCAATGTTAACATATAGTATTGGTTATTGGGAAGTATACAGACGTTTTCAGAGGGGATTTTTTTCTGGTGGGGGGGGGAGTGGGTCAGGGGTTATGTGGAAGGATCTTACCATGAAGGAAGTTTTCATTGGAGAAGGGACATTGCTATGAAGGGGGCGCCGGATTTCCCAGCATTATTTTAAAAAAGATCAGAAATTATGTATAAAAAAAAAACAAGTTTTTTAACTGAAAGTAAGGAGCAACATCAAAACTTAAAACGACAGAAAACATTACGTATATGATTGGGTTCATCCCCTAGTCAATACCTCGCTCTTTAAGGCAAAGATTATTTAGTACTTTCATAAGAGCTATTTATTCTAATTAACGGCATTTGTGATTAAGGGGTCATTTTTAAAGAATTGGAAGAAAATTCGAACTTTAGCTTAAAGAGCAAGGTATTGACTAGGGGGCGAAACCTCTAATATACGTATTAAAAATATAAGAATATAGAGGTTCGTTACGTAAGTTAATTCGTAAGTTACGTATATTTATTACTAATAAAAACGTTCATAAATAAAATTAAACAGGTTTCGAGAAAGCCATTTAACCAAATAAAAGTAAAATTAGTATTCAATTTTTTTTTGATTATTCATGTACGGTGAGCCAAAATCAAAACCTGTATTAATTCAAAAACGTTCAAAAATTTAAAAAAAAAAGTTTTTTTAACTGAAAGTAAGGAGCGACATTAAAACTTAAAACGAACAGAAATTATTCCGTATATGAAAGGGGCTGTCCCCTCCTCAACGCCCCGCTCTTTACGCTAAAGTTTGACTTTCTCACTACTTTATTTTTTTTTTAACAATAATCATTTAAGCATTAATCAAACTTCAGTCCTCGAAATGCTTCTCGTATAATAAATAAGTACCAATTATTCTATAATATTTAACTTCTTAACTCAACTTGGAAATAATTTCAGTTGGAGTAACACCTCATCAATCTTGATCATTTTAACCTACTTCATTAAGTTTTAAGATTCAAGTTTTCATTTAAAATTTAATAACATTTTATTATGTGCTTTTCCTCTTGTTTTGTTAAAACAGAGAAACATAGCTGGCATATTATGAAGACAAAATTGAGAGAATCACAGAAATGTTTGGAGGAAAGTAAGATTAATGACGGAACTAATGAGTTGGGTTAGGCCTCGAATCAGGTACGTACTTAAAGCTTCCTCCCTTCTGAAATATCGATTTATTGTCTTATTTTCTTTTTCCTTTCAGTTTGCGTATTTTGTCCAGTTTTTCCTGTTTTTCCAACACCCCTTAGCATTTAGTAGCAGTATTAATAGTAGTAGTAGGATTAGTAGTAAATGTAGTATTAATAGGATGCAAATATTTTCTTTAGTTTAGTTCAACATCTCCCACAACAAGCCCTGTAAGTTCCAACTTCACATACCAAACCATTCCTAAGATATTGATGACACACCCTTTTGACAACCTGCATGCATATGGCGTGCTGTGATTCAGTTCAACTCCCTCCCTAATTTTCCCTAAAAAATTCATCTTCATAGGCACCAGTATTAATAGCAGCAGTAGTATTAATATATTGTCTTTTGGTCAGTTTAACATCCCCTTGATCAAGCCCTCGAATTTTCAACTTAATACAATTAGCCGTTGCTATGATTTGCCGATATTCTTTTTGATAACCCGTATGTTTTAATTTTGTTCAACTTCCCACTAACCATTTCATTAAATTTGCATCTTAATACCCTCAGCGTTAGTAGTAATATTTTTGAACTGTGTGTATTCCTGATCCATAAGGGAAGGCCAAGAAAAAACTTAAAATATCTCAAAAACTGTCTACGGATTATAAGGCTGAACGCCTTAAAAAACTTCCAAACCGGCGTGATAAAAAATATATAGGGCGCAAACAATGCATAATAGAGCCTTCCTAGGCAAATCCTGTCAAACTGCCCTTTTATTTTGGGAAGCATGGCATAAGTCTTTCGAAGTTTTTCCTTAATAGCTTGAATAATAAGAGTTCGCATATTCTTCATAGACGCAGCAAAAGGTAATCCCAGATAATTTGACGCATCCAAACATGCAATTGAGGATAATCCGACTAAAAGAGATTCACCTACTCCAGAATTTGGATGAAATACCATAAATTCTGTTTTAGAAGCCTCTAAGGAAAGACCTATGTCTGAAAGACTAGATTGGACAACATTACCGGCAGATTGAAGTGAATCAAGATCTTTAGTTAGCAAAACAATATCACCAGCATAAGATAGATGGCTAATATCAATGAACCGATCAATCAGGAAAGGGGGAATATTTCTAGTAGCTGTACGGATAGCGTTATCAAATAAAGCTGGACTAATGACCGAACCTTGTTCGATTGGAAATCAATTTAAATCAACAATAAATCATATTGAGAGCCATAATGTTCTAATAAGTACAAAACTGTTCAAAAACTGGGTTTTTTTGTCATTGGTGATTATATCAACAACTTTCTTTTTTTTTCCTTTTCTGTTTTGTCAGTAAGGGCTTCACGAATGTTCACTAAACTAAAAGTGACCACAGATGATCGAGCCTAGTGCAGAATCCTTTCACCTGCTCCAATCCATTTTGCAATAGTCGAACATTTTCATCATCTTTGACGAAATCAAGCAAACACTTTCGAGACAGTTTCTCAACACCTTCAGGGTTCATTCCTACGCCTAATCGAGGTAAAAAATTGACAAGAAATGTGAAAAATTCAACAGCATTCAATTCCTCATACGGTTGTCTAAGGAACATTTCAACTTGTTGCTGAAGTTTTCTAGTCTTGTGTGCAATGGACGGCATTAGCTCCCTGATATCTGATATAGTCACTGGGACAGAGAGTTTTTCATACCCTTTGCATTCAACTCCAAGAGTTTCAGAAAAAGAACCACAAATTTTGTGAATAGTTGCCCAAACTGCTTGAAAAAGGCACAAAACTGATACACTTGTTTTGTCTTGTGTTTTATTTTGCATTTTAAATTCATTGTAATTTTCGATCAATGAAATAGCGTCCTCTATTGTAATTTGAGCAACCTTTAGCTTGCCCTCCACTTTATTTTTAACATTTACTGATGAAGGTTTTGCGTCAGGAGGGCTTTTTTTGTCTTTGGTGATTTCTTTAACAACTTTGTTTTTCTTTCCTTTTGTGTTTTTAGCTCCTTCTGCTGTAGGATCACCCTCTACTTCATTTTCAACATTTACTAATGAAGGTTTTGTGTCACTGGGGTTTTCTTTTTCCTTGGGGATTTCCTCAGCATTTTCCTTTTTCTCTCCTTCTCCGTCTTTAGTTATTTCTGCAACATCTGCTGATAAAGGTTTCACAGCACTCGGATTGTCTCCGTTCTTGGCGATTTCTATCCCTTTATCAAGTGGAATGGAACAGTTAAATCTAGTATAATGTCTTGAACATAATTCTCTGTATTTTTTAACAGTCCACCAGACTCCTATTGCAGCACAGGAGGCTGGTACTCCAACGGTTAGAAACTTGAATACTGTATTCATTGTATAGGCTTTATGTATGATCTGAAGAAACATAAATTCTGCTATTGTATCAAGTTGTAATTTGGACTGTTGATTTTACTATTCTGCAAACTTTTGATTTTTCCTTTTAAGTTCTTTAAATTGTTTTAATTCCATATCAAAACATTTAAAAATATTTCTGCAGTTACCAGTTTTTCGGTTAGTAAGCCTTTTGAAGATAAATTCTCCAACCTCTTTTTCAAATAATTGTGGAGCAAAATTCAACATATAAGACCTTGCTACTAAGTTCAATTCAAAAAGTAGAATTATTGTTTAGCAAAATATTTATTTAGTAACTTTGAAATGAAAAATCAAATATGGCATAATACCCTAGGAAAGCTTGCCGATGATAATACTACCACTAAAGCTAAGGTTACTACTATTTTTTAATATTTCAGCTACAATCAGCTAGCGTTCGTTCTATATTGTAAATTTTTCATAAAAAATCGATGCTATTTACAATGTGCAGTGGTTTGTTTTTTACTAGGTTTCAGCTATATCGGATGGTACTAGCATATGCCCCATTTATAATGAACTGTGTCGATTTTCAGGATTTTTTTCTGGTTTAAATAAAAAAATTAAAATTATTACTCAGACATCATAGATATTTTTGCAGCTTGCAGTTAAATATTTTTTTTTATTTTCAGGAATTATTCTAGTTTCAGTTAACAAATTATTTTTTGTTAAAACCCCCCAAAAATTACTGCATTTTACATAATTATGGATAATTATATTTTAAAAAAAACGTATTGACAAAGGCCATTTATGATGAACTATATCGATTCTTTGTGTGACTATCAATAAAACCATGATACTGATACAATATTTCAATTTACAGTATCGATCCTTTATGTAACACTGCCAGTAAAGCTATGGCTTCTACTATTAATTAATATTTCAGTCACTATGACCTAGTGTTCATTCGTTATTATAATAAATCATATTGTTAATTTTACAACTTTAATTAATGACGTCATATTGCAAGTGGCTAGCACGATCGGCCGTTAATCGAAAGGTTGATTGTTCAAGGCCAGCCGGGGTCGATTTTTTTTAGTTTGTAAGCTATCCATAAAACCATGATACCGATGATACTTACAAAATTCCTATTTACAGTATCGATCCTTTATGTAAATAGTTGGCTCTCACCCAGTTGACCCGATTTTGATTCCCGTCATGGTAAATCTTTGCACTTATGATGATTTCTTAAGGAATATTATTAAATTAAGTTTTTGTTATACTATCATTTCTAAAGATAAGTATGTCATGATATTCTACTCTTTACGATATTCCAGTGCCCAGCTATCTGTGGAAAAGAAAAAAGAAAAAAAAAGAAAAAGATGCCGTTTATGCAAAATGTCGTCAAATAAAGATTCCGTTTATCAGGCAGCTAACTCAGTCCGGTATATGCAACGGTAAAGCTGCATAATTGTCCTTTACTAGGATTCAGCTTTATCCGATGATCGAGCCTCTATGTATTACAACCTACGATTATGACGCCATTGATCATTATTGTACATTAAAAATGTACAATAATGAAAAATTTTGTAAAAAAACTGATTCTTTTTTAAAGACATATTTGTTTTTCAATTACATATGGCACTAAATCTGTCAATTTCCTTTAAAATGAGCCATTGAACAATTCATACGATGTTCCAGTGCCAAGCTATCTGTGGAAAAGAAAAAAAAAGATACCGTTTAGGCAGAATGCGGTAGTAGCTGCCACTTTTCTTGATTTTCAAGCCAATATATTTTCATTCCGTTTCAAGCCAAGGGCCAGAAGGTTTCCTCATATACGCCAAAGACCTCTTTTTCTTTTCCCTGTTGCATTTTCCCTTTTCCCTGTCGATACATAAAGACGATGTTCGTCTTTTAATATAGTTCTATATACAGTAATTTCCTTTAAAATGAGCCTTTGTATCGACAAGGCAATGAGGTTACGCCAAAGGCCTGAGGTTTTTGATTCCGCCTTGGCGCAACATGTGTACGAGAATCCACACCATTTCATTTTGTTTGACGAGGCCTCTATCGTTGCCCCCGTTAAAGGTCTCACGCAAGTTTTCAGGGAGGCAGTTGAAATAAAAAAGCACATTCACCAAAAGGTAGCTCTCAATCGAGACACCGGAGAAATTTTTCTAAGTCCCATTTATGACAAAATTATTAATTCTGATCGTTTTTACAAACATCCACAAAGTTATATTGTGCAATCGAATAGAGTCTCCGATAACAATCAAACTGGAAAGCGATCAGCCTTTAAAACTGCTTTACGCAAAATGAAATTCTGAAATGCCATTTAGACTTGTTTTTTTATTCAGTTACCCTTTCACCGTTACTAGGAAAGGGTCGTCCAATTTTAGTTTGGTGTTTTTATTTTAAGGTTTGTTTTTTATATTTTTATCAGTTTTATTCTGCACTGAGGACGGTCAAGCGGAGGTCTTGACCGACATATTTGCATAGTTTTTCAATTTTTTCACTGGCTGGTAATTGTCCTCGTTTTCTTCCTTTCTTCCCGATTTTATGTTTATCATGATTAGCCAGTGTGGTCTCAGAAATTATTTATTGTTTCAAGTTATCTTGTCATTATATTATTTTAGCTAATATGAGCTAGAGGCCGGTCTTTATTATAATTTCAGTTCGTACCTTAATGTAAAACGAAAAAAACAAACCTGCTGATGATGCGGAATATCGTGATTTCAGCTACTTTGCTTGATTTTCAAACCAATATATTTTCCTTGTTTCTCGAGCCAAGAGACAGTAAGTTTCTTATATAGGGGTATTGGACAATGCGATTCTAATAGCTTTGTTTTTTTGTTTAGTTTTAGGAGTTATGGGCTACTGTGTTTCTTAGTATAGGACGTGATCGTCTCTTACTAGGGTGGAAGCTTCCGCTGTAACCTGGATATAATTACAAACAGTCTTTGGAATTAATAGAGACGATCCTCAAAGAATTAGGCAGCTAATAATTCGATAATTTGTTCTTTAACATAAACTTCTTTATTCAGATATTTTAATATATCCTACATGATCTATTGGTTGGGATAGCTAGCTCTCACCCAATTGACTCGAGTTCGATTCCCGGTATGGGAAATTTTTTACTTATTATGATTTCTTAACCAATATAAATAAAATAATCATGTATGTAAGTTCCTCTTATTACTTCAATTACTATGGACTACAGTTCCTTCCTTAATATAACGCCGCTGCAATCCGGATCCTTTAATTTAACTCTCACAAGGTTGCTTGTTACTGCTGCAGCCCAGAATGCATTCACTTATTACGTCATATATGGTTATAAATTTAAAAAAGGCATAGGGTACAGTTTCTTTGGGCTTTAGTTCGCTCTTTCGTTTGATGTAGTTCAATTACTATAGGCTATCGTTCATTCTTTGCTATAACATTGCCTGAGACATTTTTCAGGCTTTTTGCTTTAGCTGTCCGGATCTATATAAAACCAAATACAACTTCGTATAACGTCATATATACCATAGACGTCTTTTCTTTTCCCTGTTGAATCAGTTACTATGAGGTACATTGGTCCTTACTGTAAACATTTTAAAACCCATAAAAAAAATCCAATTCTTTTGATGTATCTATTGGTATCAAAATTCCGTTTTTTAGAGTTTCGGTTACTATTGAGACGAGTCGCATTATTCTATATTTCCTTACCACAAACTGTTTGATTGCTTAAAAATCAAATATCTTTTAAAAGACTGCAGTGCAGTGATGCCAAACGTGGTACAATTGTACCATTTTGGTACATTTCACATCTACTGGTACAATTTAGTACAATCCCACAAAATATGGTACATTTTACAAAATTATGGTAAAATATTGTACAATTCAGTATTTTTGTACCTATGTTTGTATTCTTTCATTTACAAATATTTTATTTCACCCTGATCTGTTCAGCATAGTCAAGATAAAAGACGGACAAGAACTCGCCTATTTTGTTTTTTTAGTAAACAGACACACTTCCGGTGTCCAAAGGTCGACAAAAACATCTTTCTGTGAATCAAGTCCCACCGATTGAAAACGAAAGACTAAAAATGAAGCTATAATGACACTTGTATTCGTGATGGCTGGCAATCTAGTGGAATAAAAACAAGAGCCAACCACCCAAGGTGAATCTCCTCAGTTTGAAAATTTTTATTAAGGAAAAAGGAGCCTGCTGAGAGAAATTAAAAGTAAGTAAAAATTTGTGCTATTTCAGGCAAACTGCAGACTCATGTAAATATTGTATCTGTATCAATGATTAATTTTAAAAAAAAAAGTTTTTTCAACTGAAAGTAAGGAGCAGCATTAAAGCTTGAAACGAACAGAAATTATCATAGACAGCGCAATCGCGTTGCCTAAGTAAAGAACGATGTTGGCACAAAGTATGATTTTTTTTTCCTCTAGACCAGGGCAATTCGTATCAAAGGAGCTGTCGTAGAAACTTGAAAAAGGGCTCATTCGATTGGAAATTGGAATGGCTAATGCCCTTTTCAATAGTGGAAAGTGATTGAAGGGCAACTAATCCCCATGCCACGCCCGCTCTCCCATTTTCCCATTATGTTTAAAAACTAAATTTTGCCTTAGGATTAAATCAAAATGAACTGCGTTAATGCTAATTCACAATCCGGCATCTCAGCAGTATCCCAAGAACGACAGAGGGTATTATGTTCAAACTTTCGGGACTACTTCTGCTCTTAAAATTTAACAAAATCAAAATAGCGTAAGTGTATCTAAGCTATCAAAGAAAGTAAACAGATTTTTTTTTGCGAATGGCATCAAGTTTTCTATTTCAGGTCACCTACAGGAGGTATGAAACGAAATTAAGCACTACTATTTGTGTCCAGATTTTTAAAAGGGTGTATGTTGTTAAAAATTGCTGAAAATTTTTCTCTGGCATAAAAATAGCAGGCCAAACTATAAAGTCTTAAAAAAAACAACAAGGTTTAAACTATTGTTTTCTTTTTCCCTGAAAAGACTATGTTCCCTAAGAAGACTATGAAACTAAATTAAACAGTACTATATGTGTTCATATTTTTAAAAGGGTGTATGTTGTTAAAAATTGCTGAAAATTTTTCTCCAGCATACAAATAGCAGGCCTTACTGTAAAGTCTTAAAAAGACGAAAAGATTTAAAGTATTATTTTCTTTTTCCCTGAAAAGACTATGTCAATATAAAACGAACAGAAATTAATTAAAAATACTTTTTCCACAAAATAAGTTTTTCAAATTCAAGTAAAGAATTCCATTAAACAAAAAATGAGCAAAAATGGTTATTGTAATTTCTGTTCGTTTTGGGTTCATTTATTTATCGATGCTGATTTTCACGATTGGTTTCACGATTGGTAGATTATTTGCCCCGGGTAACATTAAGGAACAAACTCTAACCCATAGCTGAAGTGTTAAAAGGAATCATTATATAGATGATGATTATATTAAGGAACGAACTACAGTCAAAGTAATTAAATTATTTAAATAAATTTGAAAATTTGCTTCGAGCCGGATTCGAACCAACAACCTTTGGATCTATCATCCAGAGCTCTGCCAATTGAGCTATTGAAGACTTATAAGTATAATTAACTTTTTTGTTTTGAGTCAGATCAAAACAAAAAGCACACCATTAGAACCTCTTTTTCCAAAACCCCATATATAGGAAACGTTCTGTCCCTTGGCTTGAACAGCAAGGGAAATATATTGGCATAAAAATCAAGAAAAGTGGCAGCTACTACAGCATTCTGCCTAAACGGCATCTTTATTTGTATATATATATATATATATATATATATATATATATATATATATATATATATATATATATATATATATATATATATATATATATATATATATATATATATATATATATATATAAATATATATATATATATATATATATATATATATATATATATATTATATATATATATATATATATATATATATATATATATATATATATATATATATATATATATATATATATATATATATATATAAATATATTGACATAAATATATTGGCATAAAAATCAAGAAAAGTGGCAGCTACTACAGCATTCTGCCTAAACGGCATCTTTATTTGTATATATATATATATATATATATATATATATATATATATATATATATATATATATATATATATATATATATATATATATATATATATATATATATATATATATATATATATATATATATATATATATATATATATATATATATATATATATATATATATATATATATATATATATATATATATATATATATATATATATATATATATATATATATATATATATATATATATATATATATATATATATATATATATATATATATATATATATATATATATATATATATATATATATATATATATATATATATATATATATATATATATATATATATATATATATATATATATATATATATATATATATATAAATATATTGACATAAATATATTGGCATAAAAATCAAGAAAAGTGGCAGCTACTACAGCATTCTGCCTAAACGGCATCTTTATTTGTATATATATATATATATATATATATATATATATATATATATATATATATATATGTCTCTGATGATTTCGACCCCCCCCTACTCACCTCACAGCCTTTAGAGCAAGGGCGGTAAGCTATGCAATTTGCCCGTTGTTTACATATAGTATTCGTTAGAGGGAAACTGGGCATGTTTAACCTTTGGCGTTTAAAAAAACTAAGTGCATTTAAGTGTAGCTTCCAGAGAATGTTATGTGTTGAAGAATGTTATGTGTTGAACTAAGTCAAAACATGTTATGTGCATACAGGTTGTAAAAAGAGGAAACTCAGGAATAACTGAGTGCATTAAGTTGGAAATTTAAGAGAATGATCGATTGACCAAGGGCATGTTAAGGGGAATTAAGACTGCTATGATTACTACTACTACTGAGGTTTAGGATATAAGATGAGTAACGCTGACTCCCCGCTGACCGCTGGCTTTTGGGCTCTCTCTTACTCCCTTGCAGCCTATTCAGAAGGACAACTATAAAGATTTGGCCTTTGTCCACACTGAGAATCAGTCCAAGGCCAAGCCACATATCCTGCTGATCCTGTGCATACAGAGAACCTTTCGTTCATAAAGAGGAGCATTTGGAGCCTCGTCATGATTAATGCCAACAATTGTACATATCCGAGAGGCATGCGCACAGATTGAATATCAGGTAGGAATGCACACAGGATCTTTTATTCAGTAAGGAGGATAAAGATTACTTCGAAAAACTGGACAAAATAGGCAAACTGAAAGGAAAAAGAAAATAAGACAATAAATCGATATTTCAGAAGGGAGGAACCTCTAAGTACGTACCTGATTCGAGGCCTAACCCTACTCATTAGTTCCGTCATTAATCTTACTTTCCTTCAAAAATTTCTGTGATTCTCTCAATTTTGTCTTCATAATATGCCAGCTATGTTTCTTTGTTTTAACAAAACAAGAGGAAAAGCACATAATAAAATGTTATTAAATTTTAAATGACAACTTAAATCTAGTTACCAAATCACAATGTTAATGGGAAACTATCAAGTCAAATATCATAAGCTCTTTTAGGTATGAAAGAATTCCTTTTTAATAGGATCGAACAAATTAAAAAGTAAATCCACTGAAAGAAAGTTTAATTTTTACCGAAAGATTTGTTTGAGCACGGGAAGCCTGGTGCAGTAAAATTCAATTTTCCAGGATCAAATTTGAACTTGGCAAATGAAACTCTTTACTTATTTAATTGACACATTTTAAGCGAAGGATTTTTAATGTCTATTGGCTTGGCATAAGGCTTTTCTTTCCTTTTAGAGCCAAAAATGAAGCAACTCACTAATTTTGTTCCTTCTATTTTCAGTAATGTTACTGATTTGGCTGCCATAGATATGCTGTGTTTTGTGGATCAAGATTTTTAATTTTCTACTCATCTGCATTTACCTTTTCATTTCAACTCATCAAATTAAACAAAACAGCCGTTCAAAACCAATAATTTGCCCCTGTTTTACATTTATATTTATAATATGAAGTTACTGATTTCAACATGAGTGCTTGTTGGCGAGGACAGAGAGGTATTTCAGGCTCCTAGAACATTGCCAGGTCTTTAAGGGATACCAAAAAGCAATATTGCACAACATCCAAAAATAATTTGATGGCGCATAAACTTCTTTTAAAACTTCAGCCCTCCTCACCCCAGGGTTGTTTGACAAGCTCGTTTTCCTTGGCCCAATTTCTGTGGGCATCTTTGGGTGCTACTGAAATGACCGGATTATTCGAATAATCCGGAATGAAGGGGAGACATGATTTTAATCACATTAATTTAGCAGGAATTCGGAATCGCAGACTTTTCTGTTTAGTTCTACCCAAAAATTCACAGAAGGACAGCAAAAACATCGGATCCGAATTGTTACTAGATCCTCTTGACAAACACCATTTACGATAAATTCTTTCGAACCTTTATGTAATCCTTTATGTGGTATCCGTTAAAAATTACATAGTCCCAACTTATAGTGAAGTATGTCGATCCAATATATATGTATGTCTTATATTTCCTATCGAAATATAAGCGCGTATAAATATTGCATTCACTTGTTACTTCATATATGGTTACTACCTACAATTATGACGTCATTCATCAAGATTGTCCATAAAAAAATGCACTTTATAGAGAAAAAATTGGTTTGATGTAAAAAAAAAATTAATTACAAATGGCATTAAATCTAGTAATGTCATTTAAAATGAGCAGCTCTCTACGATATTCCAGTGCCAAGCTATCTGTCAAAAAAGAAAAAAGAGGAAAATATAAAAAAATGCCGTTTGGGCAGAATGCTGTAGTAACTGCCACTTTTCTTTATTTTCAAGCCAATATATTTCCCTTGCTGTTCAAGCTAAATAACAGGAAGTTTCCTATATAGGGCTTTTGAACAAGGCAGTTCTAATGGTGTACTTTTTGTTTTGATTTGACTCTATTCTTAGGAGTTATGGGTTATCATATTTCTTAATATTGGACGTGATCGTTTCTTACTAGGTTGCTAGCTACCACTGCAACCCGGATTATTAAAAATGATGATTGTCTATTTTGACACGGGATTACAGCAATTCAAAAACCTTAAGGAAGATAACAGTTTAAAATTAGTACATATCGCTGTTAGAGATAAGACCAGCACCAATAAAAAAACATCTTTGAACAGACAGCGGTATGAAAAGACGTTAGATTGCGTAAAGAGCAAAAAAACTCAAAGGAATTTAAAATAAAAAGAAAATTAAATTACAAATGGCACTAGATCTAGTAATTAACTTTAAAATGAGCCATTGAACAACTCTCTAAAATGTTACAGTGCCAGGCTATCTGTGGAAAAGAAAAAAAATGCCGTTAGGCAGAATGCTGTAGCTGCCACTTTTCTTGATGTTCAAGCAAATCTACTTTCCTTGCTGTTAAAGCCAAATGACAGAAAGTTTCCTATATAGGGGTTTTGGACAAGGCGGTTCTAAAGATGTACTTCCTGTTTTGATTTGACTATTTTTAGGAGTTATGGGTTATTATTTTTTTAACATTGGACGTGATCGTCTCTTACTAGGTTGCTAGCTACCGCTGCAACCCGGATTCCTTATGTAAAAAAATGGTTCTATTTTAAAACTATATTGTTTTTAATTACACAATGCACTATATTGCAAGATTACTAGGTTGCTAGCTATCACTGGATCCCTGATTTCTGGCCTAAGGGAAAAGATTTGGAAACACTTTTAGACCACCTTTAATTTTTTTAAAAACTTTTAGATCACCTTTAATATCTTGATTACAAATTGCTGAGTACCAAGATCATTTATTTGCTTACAATCGTCTATATCCACGAGTAATCAAAAACCCAGTTGACAGATTCCAATAGAAATGTTGAACTAATTAAATCTTGAAAGGATAGGATATTTAAGCACGAGAGTTCATGTAGCAAATAAGGTCAACAACACGACAAGAATAACCGTATTCGTTATCATACCATGAAACTAGCTTCACAAAGTTGGGGCTAAGTTGAATACCAGCTTTTGCATCGAAGATTGATGAACGATTATCTCCAATGAAGTCAGATGAGACTACGTCCTCTTCAGTGTAACCCAAAATACCTTTCATTGGGCCTTCTGCTGCTTCCTTAATTGCTTGTTTAATTTCTTCGTAGCTAGCTGTTTTAGCCAGTCGACAAGTAAGATCTACAACAGAGACATTATGAACGGGTACACGGAAAGCTATTCCGGTGAGCTTACCAATAAGTTTAGGAAGTTCTTTCCCTCCAACCTTAGCAGTACCAGTTGCTGCTGTACTGATATTTTGAGTAGCTCATCTTCCATCAGTCAATTGTTTTCGAGACGGTCCATCAACGATTCTCTGGGTTGTAGGCATGGCATGAATTGTTGGCATAAGACCTTCAGTAATACCAAATTTATCGTTAATAACTTTAGCAACAGGAGCTAGACAATTAGTGGTGCAAGATGCATTTGAAACAATATTCATTGAAGGATCGTACTCTTCATGATTGACACCAATTACAAACATTGGGGCATCAGCAGAAGGTGCAGAAATAATGACATGTTTTGCACCTCCTTTAAGATGATCAGAAGCCTTGTCAATGGTAGTAAAAAAACCAGACGACTCAACGACGTAATCAGCACACACAGAACCCCATGGAGTGTTTCTTGGCTCACGTTCTTGAAATACGCTGATAGCATGACCGTTTATAACAAGTTTACCATCAATAGCAGCTACTTCTCCTTGAAATTTTCCATGAGTGGAGTCATGTTTTAACAAATATGCCATATAAGTGGCATTTATAAATGGGTCATTGATAGCCACTATTTGGCAGAAGTGGCTGTTTTTTCCAAAGCAGCTCGTAACACAAGACGACCAATTCGTCCAAATCCATTTATACCTACATAAGCCATATTAAGATATTTACCTTCAAACTTGCTAGCTTAATCACGTATCGAGTTCATTTTGTCTAACAAAATAACAAACTAATTTTAAAAATTTCAGGAATTTCTCTAGTTTGAATTAAAAAATTAAATTTATTGATCAGGTATCTTAAATAATTTTGAAGTTTACATAAAAACTTTATCGACTCTGAACTGAGCTTAAAATTTTTTCAACTTGTTTTAATTTCTTAAAAAGACATTGCTCATACTTATAAGAAAAGAAATTCAGTAATAATGTTTTTCTAACAACGACTTCTACCAAGCTTCAAAAATCTGTTTTATTTTTTAGGGTTTTTGAATAATTGTAGTCCTTTGTCAAAATATATACAAATATTTTTACAATTACTGTTTTTTTGTTCTTCAAGCAATTTAATATGAACTTCTCCATACATGAAAGTCTTCAATTTTTCCACACGAAAAATATGGATCCAGTTTCGAGAAAAAAAGTATATATATATATATATATATATGTATGTATATATATATATATATATATATATATATATATATATATATATATATATATATATATATATATATATATATATATATATATATATATATATATATATATATATATATATATAAGTATTTTTTCTCGAAACTGGATCCATATTTTTCGTGTGGTAAAAATTGAAGACTTTCTATGGTATGGAAGTTCATATTAAAAGTGCTTAAAAAACGAAAAACAGCAATTGTAAAAATATTTGTATATATTTTGACAAAGGACTACAATTATTCAAAAACCCTAAAAAATAAAACAGATTTTTGAAGCTTGGTAGAAATCATTGTTAGAAAAACATTATTACCGAATTTCTTTTCTTATAAGGATGAGCAATCTCTTTTTAAGAAATTAAAACAAGTTGAAAAATTTTTTAAGCTCAGTTCAGAGTCGATAAAGTTTTTATTTAAATTGCAAAATTATTTAAGATACCTGATAAATAAATTTAACGTTTTAATTCAAACTAGACAAATACTTGAAAATTTTAAACTTACTTTGTTTTTTCTTTAGACAAAATGAACTCGATACGTGATTAAGCTAGCAAGTTTGAAGGTAAATATCTTAATATGGCTTATGTAGGTATAAATGGATTTGGACGAATTGGTCGTCTTGTGTTACGAGCTGCTTTGGAAAAAAACAGCCACTTCTGCCAAATAGTGGCTATCAATGACCCATTTATAAATGCCACTTATATGGCATATTTGTTAAAACATGACTCCACTCATGGAAAATTTCAAGGAGAAGTAGCTGCTATTGATGGTAAACTTGTTATAAACGGTCATGCTATCAGCGTATTTCAAGAACGTGAGCCAAGAAACACTCCTTGGGGTTCTGTGTGTGCTGATTACGTCGTTGAGTCGTCTGGTTTTTTTACTACCATTGACAAGGCTTCTGATCATCTTAAAGGAGGTGCAAAACATGTCATTATTTCTGCACCTTCTGCTGATGCCCCAATGTTTGTAATTGGTGTCAATCATGAAGAGTACGATCCTTCAATGAATATTGTTTCAAATGCATCTTGCACCACTAATTGTCTAGCTCCTGTTGCTAAAGTTATTAACGATAAATTTGGTATTACTGAAGGTCTTATGCCCACAATTCATGCCATGCCTACAACCCAGAGAATCGTTGATGGGCCGTCTGGAAAACAATGGACAGATGGAAGATGAGCTACTCAAAATATCATTACAGCAGCAACTGGTACTGCTAAGGTTGTAGGGACAGAAAGTCCTAAACTTATTGGTAAGCTTACCGGAATAGCTTTCCGTGTACCCGTTCATAATGTCTCTGTTGTAGATCTTACTTGTCGACTGGCTAAAACAGCTAGCTACGAAGAAATTAAACAAGCAATTAAGGAAGCAGCAGAAGGCCCAATGAAAGGTATTTTGGGTTACACTGAAGAGGACGTAGTCTCATCTGACTTCATTGGAGATAATCGTTCATCAATCTTCGATGCAAAAGCTGGTATTCAACTTAGCCCCAACTTTGTGAAGCTAGTTTCATGGTATGATAACGAATACGGTTATTCTTGTCGTGTTGTTGACCTTATTTGCTACATGAACTCTCGTGCTTAAATATCCTATCCTTTCAAGATTTAATTAGTTCAACATTTCTATTGGAATCTGTCAACTGGGTTTTTGATTACTCGTGGATATAGACGATTGTAAGCAAATAAAAGATCTTGGTACTCAGCAATTTGTAATCAAGATATTAAAGGTGGTCTAAAAGTGTTTCCAAATCTTTTCCCTTAGGCCAGAAATCAGGGATCCAGTGATAGCTAGCAACCTAGTAATCTTGCAATATAGTGCATTGTGTAATTAAAAACAATATAGTTTTAAAATAGAACCATTTTTTTTACATAAGGAATCCGGGTTGCAGCGGTAGCTAGCAACCTAGTAAGAGACGATCACGTCCAATGTTAAAAAAATAATAACCCATAACTCCTAAAAATAGTCAAATCAAACAGGAAGTACATCTTTAGAACCGCCTTGTCCAAAACCCCTATATAGGAAACTTTCTGTCATTTGGCTTTAACAGCAAGGAAAGTAGATTGGCTTGAACATCAAGAAAAGTGGCAGCTACAGCATTCTGCCTAACGGCATTTTTTTCTTTTCCACAGATAGCCTGGCACTGTAACATTTTAGAGAGTTGTTCAATGGCTCATTTTAAAGTTAATTACTAGATCTAGTGCCATTTGTAATTTAATTTTCTTTTTATTTTAAATTCCTTTGAGTTTTTTTGCTCTTTACGCAATCTAACGTCTTTTCATACCGCTGTCTGTTCAAAGATGTTTTTTTATTGGTGCTGGTCTTATCTCTAACAGCGATATGTACTAATTTTAAACTGTTATCTTCCTTAAGGTTTTTGAATTGCTGTAATCCCGTGTCAAAATAGACAATCATCATTTTTAATAATCCGGGTTGCAGTGGTAGCTAGCAACCTAGTAAGAAACGATCACGTCCAATATTAAGAAATATGATAACCCATAACTCCTAAGAATAGAGTCAAATCAAAGCAAAAAGTACACCATTAGAACCGCCTTCTTCAAAAGCCCTATATAGGAAACTTCCTGTTATTTAGCTTGAACAGCAAGGGAAATATATTGGCTTGAAAATAAAGAAAAGTGGCAGCTACTACAGCATTCTGCCCAAACGGCATTTTTTTATATTTTCCTCTTTTTTTCTTTTTTGACAGATAGCTTGGCACTGGAATATCGTAGAGAGCTGCTCATTTTAAATGACATTACTAGATTTAATGCCATTTGTAATTAATTTTTTTTTTACATCAAACCAATTTTTTCTCTATAAAGTGCATTTTTTTATGGACAATCTTGATGAATGACGTCATAATTGTAGGTAGTAACCATATATGAAGTAACAAGTGAATGCAATATTTATACGCGCTTATATTTCGATAGGAAATATAAGACATACATATATATTGGATCGACATACTTCACTATAAGTTGGGACTATGTAATTTTTAACGGATACCACATAAAGGATTACATAAAGGTTCGAAAGAATTTATCGTAAATGGTGTTTGTCAAGAGGATCTAGTAACAATTCGGATCCGATGTTTTTGCTGTCCTTCTGTGAATTTTTGGGTAGAACTAAACAGAAAAGTCTGCGATTCCGAATTCCTGCTAAATTAATGTGATTAAAATCATGTCTCCCCTTCATTCCGGATTATTCGAATAATCCGGTCATTTCAGTAGCACCCAAAGATGCCCACAGAAATTGGGCCAAGGAAAACGAGCTTGTCAAACAACCCTGGGGTGAGGAGGGCTGAAGTTTTAAAAGAAGTTTATGCGCCATCAAATTATTTTTGGATGTTGTGCAATATTGCTTTTTGGTATCCCTTAAAGACCTGGCAATGTTCTAGGAGCCTGAAATACCTCTCTGTCCTCGCCAACAAGCACTCATGTTGAAATCAGTAACTTCATATTATAAATATAAATGTAAAACAGGGGCAAATTATTGGTTTTGAACGGCTGTTTTGTTTAATTTGATGAGTTGAAATGAAAAGGTAAATGCAGATGAGTAGAAAATAAAAAATCTTGATCCACAAAACACAGCATATCTATGGCAGCCAAATCAGTAACATTACTGAAAATAGAAGGAACAAAATTAGTGAGTTGCTTCATTTTTGGCTCTAAAAGGAAAGAAAAGCCTTATGCCAAGCCAATAGACATTAAAAATCCTTCGCTTAAAATGTGTCAATTAAATAAGTAAAGAGTTTCATTTGCCAAGTTCAAATTTGATCCTGGAAAATTGAATTTTACTGCACCAGGCTTCCCGTGCTCAAACAAATCTTTCGGTAAAAATTAAACTTTCTTTCAGTGGATTTACTTTTTAATTTGTTCGATCCTATTAAAAAGGAATTCTTTCATACCTAAAAGAGCTTATGATATTTGACTTGATAGTTTCCCATTAACATTGTGATTTGGTAACTAGATTTAAGTTGTCATTTAAAATTTAATAACATTTTATTATGTGCTTTTCCTCTTGTTTTGTTAAAACAAAGAAACATAGCTGGCATATTATGAAGACAAAATTGAGAGAATCACAGAAATTTTTGAAGGAAAGTAAGATTAATGACGGAACTAATGAGTAGGGTTAGGCCTCGAATCAGGTACGTACTTAGAGGTTCCTCCTTCTGAAATATCGATTTATTGTCTTATTTTCTTTTTCCTTTCAGTTTGCCTATTTTGTCCAGTTTTTCGAAGTAATCTTTATCCTCCTTACTGAATAAAAGATCCTGTGTGCATTCCTACCTGATATTCAATCTGTGCGCATGCCTCTCGGATATGTACAATTGTTGGCATTAATCGTGACGAGGCTCCAAATGCTCCTCTTTATGAACGAAAGGTTCTCTGTATGCACAGGATCAGCAGGATATGTGGCTTGGCCTTGGACTGATTCTCAGTGTGGACAAAGGCCAAATCTTTATAGTTGTCCTTCTGAATAGGCTGCAAGGGAGTAAGAGAGAGCCCAAAAGCCAGCGGTCAGCGGGGGTCAGCGTTACTCATCTTATATCCTAAACCTCAGTAGTAGTAGTAATCATAGCAGTCTTAATTCCCCTTAACATGCCCTTGGTCAATCGATCATTCTCTTAAATTTCCAACTTAATGCACTCAGTTATTCCTGAGTTTCCCTCTTTTTACAACCTGTATGCACATAACATGTTTTGACTTAGTTCAACACATAACATTCTTCAACACATAACATTCTCTGGAAGCTACACTTAAATGCACTTAGTTTTTTTAAACGCCAAAGGTTAAACATGCCCAGTTTCCCTCTAACGAATACTATATGTAAACAACGGGCAAATTGCATAGCTTACCGCCCTTGCTCTAAAGGCTGTGAGGTGAGTAGGGGGGGGGGGGGTCGAAATCATCAGAGACCTAGTTATAGGACCTCTCAAGTATGCTGAATAAAATGACTATCTCAAAATTTTGATTGGATATATTTGGAAAATTAATGGACTTGGTAGGAGGGCTGTTTGCCCTCTAATCCCTTTCGACTCTTAAAACGGGCACCTAGAGTTTTTAATTTCCAGTCAAATGACCTCCTTTAAAAGTTTCTATTATAGCGCTGCACTGGATGTGATACTGCTCCTGTGCCTTTTTGAAAACCTGCACGCATAAAGTATTTTGTTTAATTGAGACTCGTCCAAAAGGTTCCCTGAAAGTTTCACCTTAATATCCTTAGCCTCTTTCGCTAGAGAAATCACAGTAGTAGTAATAGTAGCATACACATAGGCGCTTTTGGCTAGTTCATAATCTGCCACAACATGCCCTGAAATTTCTAACTCAATAATGTAAGCCATTCCTAAAATATTGCTGCTACACCCTTCTCACAATCTACATGCTCATAGTTCATTTTGATTTAGTTCAGAATCCACCTAAACATTCTTTGAAAGCTTGACCTTAAAATCCTTACCTTCAGTAATTGCAATACTTGTAGTAGCATTATGGACATAGTGCCTTTGGTTCTTTTCAACACCCCCTTGAAACACACTGAAAGTTTCAACTTAATGCCGTTCCTGAGGCATGGCTTATCCGTCCTCTTGACAACCTTTACGCGCATAGTGTGTTTTGATTTAGTTCAACAGTGTTTCAGCATTCGCCCAAATTTTCGCCCTAACACTCCTTAGCTTTAGTAGCAGTATTAATAGTAGTAGTAGGATTAGTAGTAAATGTAGTAGTAATAGGATGCAAATATTGTCTTTAGTTTAGCTCAACATACCCAACAACAAGCCCTGTAAGTTCCAACTTCACATACCAAACCATTCCTAAGATATTGGTGACACGCTCTTTTGACAATCTGCATGCAGACGGCGTGCTGTGATTCAGTTCAACTCCCCTCCCCTAATTTTCCCTAAGAATTTCATCTTCATAGGCGCCAGTATTAATAGCAGCAGTAGTATTATTATATTCTCTTTTGGTCAGTTTAACATCCCCCTCACCAAGCCCTGGAATTTTCAACTTAATACAATTAGCCGTTGCTATGATTTGCCGATATTCTTCTTGATAACCTGTATGTTTTAATTTTGTTCAACTTCCCACTAACCATTTCATTAAATTTTCATCTTAATACCCTCAGCGTTAGTAGTAATATTTTTGAACTATGTGTGTATTCCTGATCCATAAGGGAAGGCCAAGAAAAACTTAAAATATCTCAAAAACTCTCTACGGATTATAAGGCTGAACACCTTAAAAACTTCCAAACCGGCGTGATAAAAAAATATATGGGGCGAAAACAATGCATAATAGAGCCTTCCTAGGCAAATATTGTCAAACTGCCCTTTTATTTTGGGAAGCATTCCATAAGTCTTTCGAAATTTTTTCTTAATAGCTTGAATAATAAGAGTTCGCGTATTCTTCATAGACGCAGCAAAAGGTAATCCCAGACAATTTGACGCATCCAAACATGCAATTGAGGATGATCCGACTAGAAGAGATTCACCTACTCCAGAATTTGGATGAAATACCATAATTTCCGTTTTCGAAGCCTCTAAGGAAAGACCTATGTCTGAAAGACTAGATTGGACTACACTAACGGCAGATTGAAGTGAATTCTTTAGTTAGCAAAACAATATCATCAGCATAAGATAGATGGCTAATGTCAATGAACCGATCAATCAGGAAAGGGGGAATATTTCTAGTAGCTGCATGGATAGCGTTATTAAATAAAGCTGGACTAATGACGAACCTTGTTCGATTGGAAATCAGTTTAAATCACTAATAAATCATATTGAGAGCCATAAATTTAATGTTCTAATAAGTACAAAACTGTTCAAAAACTATAGGACAAAAACTGAGTTTTTTTGTCATTGGTGATTATCGCAACAACTTTCTTTTTTTTCCTTTTCTGTTTTGTCAGTAGGGCTTCACGAATGTAGTGCTTCATGTTTTATGTTCACTAAACTAACAGGGACCACAGATGATCGAGCCTCAAGCTATCTGTGGAAAAGAAAAAAAGATGGTGTTTAGGCAGAAGACTAAGATTCTATGACTTTTAGGGTTTTTTCCCCCTTTTTTTGAAAATAAGGCAAATTTTCTCAGGCTAGTAACTTTTGATGGATATGAGTAAACTTGATGAAACTTATAGATTTAAAATCAGCATAAAAATTTAGTTCTTTTGATGTATCTATATATATTAAAATTCCGTATTTTAGAGCTTCGGTTACTATTGAGACGAGTCGCTCTTACTATACAATTCATTACCACGAACTGTTTGAATGCTTTAGAGAAGCAACTTTCAAAAACATGTTTGTTTCAAGTTATCTTGTCATTATATTATTTTAGCTAATATGAGCTATAGGTCGTTCTTTATTATAATTTCAGTTCGTACCTTAATGTAAAACGAAAAAAAACAAAAAAACCTGCTGATGATGCGGAATATCGTGATTTCAGCTACTTTGCTTGATTTTCAAATAAATATATTTTCCTTGTTTCTCGAGCCAAGAGACAGTAAGTTTCTTATATAGGGATATTGGACATGCGGTTCTAATAGTTTACTTTGTTTATTTGCTCTGATTCTATTTTTAGGAGTTATGGGCTACTGTATTTCTTAGTATGGGACATGATCGTATCTTACTAGGGTGGAAGCTTCCGCTATAACCTGGATATAATTACAAACAGTCTTTGGAATTGTTAGAGACGATCCTCAAAGAATCAGGCAGCTAACTAATTCGATAATTTGTTCTTTAACATAAACTTCTTTATTCAGATATTTTAATATATCCTACATGATCTATTGGTTGGGATAGCTAGCTCTCACCCAATTGACTCGAGTTCGATTCCCGTTATGGAAATTTTTTACTTATGATGATTTCTTAACCAATATAAATAAAATAATCATGTATGTAAGTTCCTCTTATTACTTCAATTACTATGGACTACAGTTCCTTAATGTTACCCGGGGCAAATAATCTACCAATCGTGAAACCAATCGTGAAAATCAGCATCGATAAATAAATGAACCCAAAACGAACAGAAATTACAATAACCATTTAAGATTTTTTGATTTGTGGTAGTTTCACGCTTGGTAGATTATTTGATTTTATTTTTGTTCATTTTTTGTTTAATGGAATTCTTTACTTTTTTTTGAAAAACTTATTTTGTGGAAAAAGATTTAATACTTTAAATCTTTTCGTTTTTTTAAGACTTTATAGTTTGGCCTGCTATTTGTATGCAAGAGAAAAATTTTCAGCAATTTGTAACAGCATACACCCTTTTAAAAATCTGAACACAAATAGTACTGTTTAATTTAGTTTCTTAGTCTTCTTAGGGAACATAGTCTTTTCAGGGAAAAAGAAACCAATAGTTTAAACCGTTTCGTTTTTTTAAGACTTTATAGTTTGGCCTGCTATTTTTATGCCAGAGAAAAATTTTCAGCAATTTTTAACAACATACACCCTTTTAAAAATCTGGACACAAATAGTAGTGCTTAATTTCGTTTCATACCTCCTGTAGGTGACCTGAAATAGAAAACTTGTGGCCATTCGCAAAAAAAACTGTTTACTTTGTTTGATAGCTTGGATACACTTACGCTATTTTTATTTGGTTAAATTTTAAGAGCAGAAGTAGTCCCGAAAGTTTGAACATAATACCCTCTGTCGTTCTTGGGATACTGCTGAGATGCGTTATTGTGAATTAGCATTAACACAGTTCATTTTGATTTAATCTTAAGGCAAAAGTTAGTTTTTAAACATAATGGGAAAATGGGAGAGTGGGCGTGGCATGGGGATTAGTTGCCCTTCAATCACTTTCCACTATTAAAAAGGGCATTAGCCATTCCAATTTCCAATCGAATGAACCCTTTTTCAAGTTTCTAAGACAGCTCCTTCGATACGAATTGCCCTGGTCTAAAGGAAAAAACAAATCATACTTTGTGCCAACATCGTTCTTTACTTAGGCAACGCGATTGCGCTGTCTATGATAATTTCTGTTCGTTTCAAGCTTTAATGCTGCTCCTTACTTTCAGTTGAAAAAACTTTTTTTTTAAATTATTCACTGATACAGATACAGCCCAATATTTACATGAGTCTGCAGTTTGCCTGAAATAGCACAAATTTTTACTTACTTTTAATTTCTTTCAGCAGGCTCCTTTTTCCTTAATAAAAATTTTCAAACTGAGGAGATTCACCTTGGGTGGTTGGCTCTTGTTTTTATTCCACTAGATTGCCAGCCATCACGAATACAAGTGTCATTATAGCTTCATTTTTAGTCTTTCGTTTTCAATCGGTAGGACTTGACTCACAGAAAGATGTTTTTGTCGACCTTTGGACACCGGAAGTGAAGTGTCTGTTTACAAAAAAAACAAAATAGGCGACTGCTTGTCCGTCTTTTATCTTAACTATGCTGAACAGATCAGGGTGAAATAAAATATTTGTAAATGAAAGAATACAAACATAAGTACAAAAATACTGAATTGTACAATATTTTACCATAATTTTGTAAAATGTACCATATTTTGTGGGATTGTACTAAATTGTACCAGTAGAGGTGAAATGTACCAAAATGGTACAATTGTACCACGTTTGGCATCACTGCACTGCAGTCTTTTAAAAGATATTTGATTTTTAAGCAATCAAACAGTTTGTGGTAAGGAAATGTAGAATAATGCGACTCGTCTCAATAGTAACCGAAACTCTAAAAAACGGAATTTTGATACCAATAGATACATCAAAAGAATTGGATTTTTTTATGGGTTTTAAAATGTTTACAGTAAGGACCAATGTACCTCATAGTAACTGATTCAACAGGGAAAAGAAAAGACGTCTGTGGTATATATGACATCATACGAGGTTGTATTTGGTTTTATATAGATCCGGACAGCTAAAGCAAAAAGCCTGAAAAATGTCTCAGGCAATGTTATAGCAAAGAATGAACTATAGCCTATAGTAATTGAACTACATCAAACGAAAGAGCGAACTAAAGAGCGTATTAATGTACTTTTTCCTCGAAGGAAAAAAACAAACATGCGATAAGTTCCATGAGTAAAAAAAATACACAAAACAAGTTCCACGAACAAAATCAGTTTGACTGGTAGAAAATCAATATTTAAGTTTTACGAAGAGAAAAAAAATCAGCACGCAACAAGTTGTATAAACCAAACTCAGCATTCAACAAGTTCCACAGGCATAAATCAGCACGTTCAAGTTTCAAGACCAAAATTGGCTTCAAGAGAGGAAGAAAAAAATCAATGTGCAAGTTCTACGAAGAGAAAAATCAACATGCAACACGTTTAACGAACAAAAAACCATCAGGCAACAAGTTCCTTGAACAAAATCAGTTTCACGAAGAGAAAAATCAGTGTACAAATTTCGCGAAGAGTAAAAAAACAACATGCAACAAGTTTCACGAACAAAAAAAAATCAGCAAGCAGCATGTTCCAGAATCAGAAAAATATGCATGCAGTATGTTCCAAGGACAAAATTAGTTTTAGGAGGAGAACAAAAAATCAATGTACATGTTTCATGAAGAGAAAAAATCAACATGCATCAAGTTTTACGAATAAAACCTGCATGCAACAAGCTCCACGAACTAAAAAAAATACAATCAGCACGCAACAATTTCCATGAACAAAATCAGTTTCACGAGGTAAAAAAATCAATGTACAAGTTTCATGAAGAGAAAAAAAACAGGCTGCAACAAACTTCACAAACCCAAAAAAAATCATCCCTCAACAAGTTCCACGAAAATAAATAAGCACGCAACCAGTTTTCTCAATGAGAAAAATCATTGTAGATGTTTCACGAAGAGCAAAATCAACATGTAAATGAAACACGAGCATAGAATATACTTGCAATAAGTTCCGTGAACAAAATCAGTTTCACTTTGCGGAAAAAAAATCAAGTTTCATGAACAAAAAACCATTATGCAACAAGATTTAGGAATAACAATCATAATGCAACAAATTTCTTGAACAAAACCTGTTTCACGTGGAGAAAAATCATTGTACGAGTTTTGCGAAGAGAGAAAAAAATCAACATGTAACAAGTTTCACAAACAAAAAAACAGTCAGCACACAAAAAATCCACGATAAAAAAATATGCATGCAGTAAGTACAATGAGCAAAATTAGTTTAAGAAGGAGAAAAAAATCAATGTACATGTTTCACTAAGAGAAATAATCAACCTGCAACAAGTTTCACGAATAAAAAAAAACAGCAAGCAACAAGTTCTACAAACAAAAAAAAACAATCAGCATGCAACAACTTCCATTAACAAAATCAGTTTCACGAAGCGAAAAATCAATGTACAAATTTCGAGAAGATAAAAAACAAAATCACACTGCAACACGTTTCACGAACAAAAGATCATCACTCAACAAGTTCCACGAACATAAATCAGCGTGCAACAAGTTCCATGAACAAAACCAGCTTTCTCAATGAGGAAAATCATGGTAGAAGTTTCACGAAGAAAAAAAAATCAGCATGCAACAAGTTCCACGAAGAAAAATTCAGCATGCAACAAATTCCACGAAGAAAAATCAGCACTCAACAAGTTCCACAAACATAAATCAGCACGGGCAAGGTCCTCGAACAAAATTGGCTTCAAGGGAAGAAAAAAAAATCAACGAGCAAGTTCTACGATGATAAAATGCAAGCGCAATAAGTTTACTGAAAAAAAAATAATAATGCAACAAGTTACTTGAAAGACAATATGAAAACAACAAGTTTCTTGAACAAAATCGGTTTCACGATGCGAAAAATCATTGTACAAGTTTTGCAAAGAAAAAAAAGCAACATGCAACAAGTTTCACGAACAAAAAAAGAATCAGCACGCAATTAGTTCAAGAATCAGAAAAATATGCATGCAGTATGTTCCACAGACAAAATTAGTTTTAGGAGGAGAAAAAAAAATCAATGTACATGTTTCACAAAGAGAAAAATCAACATGCACCAAGTTTCACGAATAAAAAACAGGATGCAATATGTTCCACGAACTAAAAAACAATCAGCATGCAACAAGTTCCATTACCAAAATCAGTTTCACGAGTTTAAAAATCAGTGTAAAAGTTTTGCGAAGAGAAAAAAACAGGATGCAACAAGTTTCACAAACAAAAAAAAAGCATCACTCAACAAATTCCACGAACATAAATCAGCATGCAACAAGTTCCAAAATCAGGATGTATTAAGTTTCACGAAGAAAAATCAGCACTCAATAAGCTCCACAAATATAAATCAGCACGGTCAAGTATCATGAACAAAATTAGCTTCAAGACAAGGAAAAAAATCAATGTGCGAGTTTCGCGAAGAGAAAAAACAACATTCAATAAGTGTTATGAACAAAAAATCATTATGCAACAAGTTTCATGCACAACAATCAGTTTCACTAGGAGAAAAATCAGTGTACAAGGTTCGCGAAGAGAAAAAAGCAACATGCAACAATTTTCACGAACAAAAAAAATCAGCACGCAACAAGTTCCAGAATCAGACAAATGTGCATGCAGTATGTTCCACGGACAAAATTAGTCTTAGGAGGAGAGAAAAAATCAACATTCAACAAGTTTCACAAATAAAAAACAGCATGCAACACGTTCTCCGAACGAAAAAAAATACAATCAACACGCAACAACTTCCATTAACAAAATCAATTTCACGTGGTGAAAAATCAAAGTACAAGTTTTGCGAAGAGAAAAAAAAACAGGATGCAACAAGTTTCACAAACAACAAAAAAATCATCACTCAACAAATTCCATGAACATAAATCAGCATGCAACAAGTTCCAAAAACAGCATGCAACAAGTTTCACGAAGAAGAATCAGCACTCAACAAGCTCCACAAACATAAATCAGCACGATCAAGTTCCATGAACAAAATTGGCTTCCAGAGAAGAGTAAACAATCAATGTAGCCTACAAGTTTCAAGAAGAGAAAAATCAACATGCAACAAGTTTCATAAGAAAAAACCATCATGCAACAAGTTCCATGAACAACAATCAGCACGCATCAAGTTCCTTGAACAAAATCAGTTTCACAAGGAGAAAAATCAGTGTACAAGTTTCGCGAAGAGAAAAAGCAACATAAAACAAGTTTCATGAAAAAAAATTCAGCAGGAAGCAAGTTCCAGAAACGTTCCAAGATCAAAATCCCTTTCACGAGGAAAAAATCAATGTACAATCTTCACGAAGAGAAAAAACAACATGCAACCAGTTTCACGAATAAAAAACTTTAGTTATCTACAAGTAAATCAACATGCAACAAGTTTCACGAACAAAAAAATAAAGAGCGTGCAACCGGGTGCCTGCAGCCAACCTATAATACCACCCTTTTTTCAAATAATTGCATTCAAGTTAGGTTCAATTAGGTTCACTTGGCGTGGTACGCCACGTCAAGTGAACCTAATTGAACCTAACTTGAATGCAGCTATTTGAAAAAAGGGTGGTATTATAGGTTGGCTGCAGGCACCCGGTTGCACGCTCTTTATTTTTTTGTTAACTTGGAACTTAGGAACTAACATTAACGTGGAACTTTCAGGGAATGCTTCAAGGGGATGATCAATTGAACAAAAAGCAATTTGTAACGCTACTACTAATAATACTAGTGCTCTACCACTACTACTGTAACAACAACTACTTCTATTGCAATCACCCTTTTTCGAAAATAGGGCAAATTTTCCCATGGTCTTAACATTTGATGAGTAAGATTAAACTTGACGAAACTTATATACTTAAAATTAGCACCAAAATCCAATTCTTTTTATGTATATATTGGTGTCATATTTGATCTACTTAGCTGCCTTATTATACTAAAGAACGAACCATGTCCCATAGAAACCAAAATTTAAAAAGAAACTGACTGAGATAAAATCTAGTTAAAAAAAATTCTGATTCCAACTTAGTAAAAGACGAGATGCTGCAATACTAAAAAAAAATCATCGTTGCAACTGTAGCCCCAACCTATCAAAAGCCGCACATAGAAACCAAAAGTTAAAAAACACTTTAAAGTTAAAAAGAATGCCACCTGAATGTGATTATGGATTGGTAACTATAGTTTGGGCTATTGTAAAAATAAAAATTAATATTCAAAAGAAAACTATGTTGATTTCGAGTCAGGGTTGCAGCGGTAGCTAACGCTTTAGTAAGATCAGGGTTGCAGCAATAGCTAGCAACCTACTATGAGACGATCACGTTCCATACTAAGAAATAAAATAGCCCATAACTCGTAAAAATAGTTTCACATCGAAACACAAAGTATACTATTAGAACCACCTTGTCCGATACCCCAATAAGGGAAACTTGCAATCCCTTGGCTTGAACAACAAGGAAACTCCATTGGCTTGAAAAACTAGACAAGTGGATACAACAACGATATTCTGCATCGAAAAAAAATTCGTTCTGTTTTTTTTCTCTGCAGCTAGCGGGGAACTGGAACATAATAGAGAGCTGGTTAATGGCTCATTTTAGAGGGAATTGCTGTATTTAGAAACCTTTTGTACCTATAAAAAAATATTTTTAAACAGTTTTTTTTACGAAAATATGCATTTTTGTATAACACTGGAGTAATATGCGGCTTGCAGCGGTAGCTAGCAACCTAGTAAGAGATTACATAAAGGATCAGTATAGGGAAAAATAGGGATTATGTAAATTTCCTTGGTATCATGGCTGTAGAAATGGCTTACACCTAGTAAAGAACAAACTGCGGGATATAGTAACTAAACGTAAAGATAATACAAACATCTTTTGAGAAGTTGCTTTTCTAAGATATGGTGGCATATTTGTCTTATTTAGCTGCTTGATTCTCTGAGGTTTGTCTCTTGCTATTCAAACTAAGAAAAAGCCGTAGGCTTTTTCTTGTTTGTAATTTATCTTTGAAAAAATGTAACTTGTTATGTACTTTGTACTAAAGAACGAGCCAAGGCCCGTAAAAACCAAAAATAAAAAAAGCTTACTTGTGAGAAAAAATTGTTAACTAGTGAAATTGGTGATAAAAGAAATAATTGCTGTAAGAATGAATAAGTTGTTCAGTGTTTTACTGTAAAGAGCGGCTTTGATAATTAATAAATCTTTGACATGAAATCTTAAAGTTAGAACAGCAAACCTTAATGACAGACACAGTCAAACTTGATACACTTAATCTAAGACAAGTGCTGTAAAATCAGGGTTGAAGCGATGGTGGCAACCTAGTAAGAGACGATCACGTCTCATAGTAAGAAATACAATAGCCCATAACTTCTAAAAAATGGTGTCGGATCGAACTACAAAGTACACCATTAGAACTGTCTTGTCAGAAGCAGCTGTAAAGAAAATTACAGTCCATTGGCCGACTTGAAAAACTATAAAAGGAAAATTATAGTCTCTTGGCTTGAACGGCAAGGAAAATCCGTTGACTTGAAAAACAAGGAAAGTGACTACAACCACGATATTATGCATCAACAGCAGGTGTTTTCCGTTTTTTTTACAGTAAGAACTATCTATGCCCATTCTAACTGAAACATTAAAATAAATCAGCATAAACTTATGTTTTAACAAGGTAATATAACACAAGCACATTTTGAAAAGTTGCTTCTCTGGGGTATGGTGCGATGTTTGACTGACTTCGTAACCTGATTCCCTATGATTTGTGTTTTACTGTTCCAACTTAGAAAAAGCCATAGGTGTTTTCCCGTGTGTTATAGTAAAGAACGGACTCTATGTTACAGTAAAGTTAAATGGGATTCAGTTGCAGGGGGGTTCAGTTGCACGTGGGTTCAGTTGCACGGGGGTTCAGTTACACGGGGGTCCAGTTGCACGGGGGTCCAGTTGCATGGAGTTTCAGTTGCACAGGGGTTCAGTTGCACAGTGGTTCAGATACTCGGGGGTTCAGATACAGAATGGTTCAGTTACAATGGAACCGAACCGGTTCAGGAATGTTATTTATCTTCAAAGCCAATCGATAAAACCTTCCTCCTTGCTTTTTTTCTTGCGAAGGTGTCTATGATGTCATCGTACGGTATCTACTGAGTCAGCCTTTCCTCAATATAATGATGATGCATGGATAATGATGTCAATCTGTCTTGGCAGATTGAAGATCTTAAGTAGTTCTTCACCCGACGAAGGGGGAAAAATGGTCTTACTCCTCTGCAGTTTGTGGCAGGATTACTAAGAACCATTCGTAAGGCAATGTTATTGTTTGGATTGATGTCAACTGCATCAAAATGATGCAAAGTCTCGCTAACCTCAGTTAGAGTCATGCTTTTTTTCATTGATCAGTATTTTGTACCAAGAAGGGATTCAAGTGTAACCACTTATCTACAATTATAGGGTCAAGATCGTCGAGATAAAACTTCAATAGCTCACTTGCATGCTTTGTGATTTGCGTTGTGGCGGAGTGCACCTGGCATTTTGACGATAAATCACATCAATATTAGTTTTTATTCTAATTTAAGCCATTTTTCAGTTTGAATTTCAGTTGAATGCGGATGTACCGTATATTCTCTAATAGCTTAGTATTCACATTGATTGTGTTCAACTTGAATTAAGACATCAAAAAGAAAATAAAAATAATATTCATATACTTCATAAATCATAATTATTTTCACAATCATACACCCTTGATCTTTTGACATCTTGACATTTGCTTTTTGGAATCAAGGTGACAAGGGGATGGAAAACTTACCTAACCTATGGGCCCGCCGCCGATAAACACGGCTGTACTCATTTGTACATTTTTCGAATCGTGGTGATCAAAGTTGAAAATGCTGTCTATAAAGTGTCAATTAGTCCTCCCTTTTCTTTATAGAAGTACCCATATCCAATACTCCTATGTAACTGAAAATTCCACTTTACCACTGAGGTTTGGCCGGACATCTGAGTTACATGGTGTATATTTTGTTCAGAATTTAAATGTAAACCAGGTTTTTGCTTTGATTACAAAAAAAATTGAAAAGTGTTTTCTTGCAAGAAATGTGTGTGGACTTATCGATTGTAGTATTAAACAACTTTCCTATATAGATATTCTGCATCCATAACCTGTATCTGTAATCATTGATTGAAAGCCAGAAGAAGGATTGTATTTCAAAATGTTATACATAAAGTTTCAATTAGTTCTCCCTTTTCTTTATAGAAGTAGCCACGTTCAATCACTTCAATAAAGATTACGAATACATCTTGATCTCTGATTTGGAAAAACCTTGAGAAGCTCCCACGAAGTTTTGATAAGTGACTTCAAATTAAATATCGACGGTCCTTTACTATATAGATCATAAGTTCAATACTTAAACTTCAAAGAAAGCGCTTCAAAAAAAGCTTTTAATTAAACTTTAACCTCTGAAAAGGTTTTCGCTTGAGAGCTTAAGAGTTGATACGGTGAATTCGTTAGTTTTTCATCAGAATCATCACTTAAGAAAAAAAACAGATTGTTAAATAAATAAGTTAAAAATTCATTTCAGAAATGCCTGTATTAATACGTTGCTGTGATATAGTTAACCCCATTGTGAAAAATAAGCAGGAAACTACCCTGCTAAGTTTCAATATCCTTTCATTTGAAACTAATTTGTACTTTTAAATTTATTCTAACTTTTTAAAATTCCGATGACATCTATAGTCTTATTAATTTTTTTCACAACTTCTTCCATTGGTAAGGCTGAAAAAAATACTCAAGTGTCTAATAACCTAATTTATTTTATGACCTCTTTTTTTAATACTAGAGGCTGTGAAGAATCCTCCAAGATGCTTCGTATTCGGAAAAATTTAGACTATTCGTCTCTTGTATTTTGATTAGTTTTTTTCTCACTGACAACAACATTCTAATTTTAGAAAGGATGCAATTACTACCATACAATAGGTAACTCTATTGGAAACCGGATGAATTGTTTCTTTCAACAGCTTTTTCTGGGAATTTATTTTCATTTTTCTCACTGCGGTAGTGGGTGCTATGACGGTTCATCTAAGAAACAATCAACTCTTAAAATATTGCTGTCTTTCTTAAAGAGTCTTGCATTCGAATTTTATTCTGCAATAATCTACTTTTTGGATGTGCTTCATTATTTCCTAAAACCCCTTTCAAAATTCCGCAACACCGGCTGAATATGACATATTGTCGTTAATAATAAAGAAAAAAGTAGTTAAAATAATAACAAGAATGAAAAAAAAAACAATAAATCAATAGGCTAATGCTCTTTCATAAGAAACTAAATTGGAGTTGATAATTTCTTAATAAAGTGGCGAAACACTTACTGTAAAAAGCTTAATTGGGGACCCTGTTTATGGATGGGCGTAGGCAGCATACTGTCTAGGGGGGGGGGCAGTCGAGTGTGATATGGGCCTTTAATCGACTGCTTTTCCAACCATCTGCTTTTTCAGCCGTATCTAATGTAAATATGAAGGTCTAGGGAGGGGGGCAGCTGCCCCCTCCCTACACCCATGTATTTATGTAGAACATGGGCAGAAGTATTTTAGAAAAAGGTCGAGGAACTATTTCCTAATGAAAATGTTCCACTATAATCTAAATAAGAAAAATTTTCCCATGCTATTTTCCCATTGCTTCTCAGTAATGGGAAAATAGGCTAGCTATGATCAGGATGTCTTCTGAGGAGATTGTAATTTAGTTTTTTTTTGTGATTAATAAAAAGTTTTTTTGGAATTCTTTTAACAATCAAAATAGTTCATTCTTCTTATTTTACGTATTTTGGGTATTGTATTTTATCTGGTAATTATTCAGGTTTTGTAGGATGCAGGGGGGCATGGACGCCCATAAGGGGGACAGGAGGGGGCACCAGCCCCCTCCTGGCTGCATGATGCTGCCTTGTTTTTATATTTTTGTTTTGAGTTGTTTATTATATAACATTAAAAGTGCCAATTAGACCAGGTAAGCCCCCTCTTGAATTCAGCTTTTGGACGCCCATGGCAGGGGGGTGTAAGTTCGAAAAAAGTTTAAAAAAAGTAAATTATATTTAAATATATAGAAAATTATACTTGGATTTTTAAAACCATTAAAATTCTAGGGGGATCATCTGCCATAGGTGGGATTTGAGATCATCCACTTGTTGCATCAGTGGGGGCTTCGGGTAGGAGGACATTTGTCCCCGTTAATTTTGAAAAATACATTTTTTAAATTTCTTTTGAAAACGCATTTTTTTTTCTATTTTTAACGAAAACTTGAAAAACCTCAAATCATTCTAGATTTTAAAAAACATATTTTATTCCACCCCCCCCCCCCACCCTCTATATTTTCCTTAATTTGGTTACACTGTCCTCTGCGTCTGTGCCTGGAACGTAATTAAAAAAAAAATCCACTGAAAGTAATGAGCAACTTTAAAACTTAAAAGGGACAGAAATCCTTCCGTATATGAGGGGGATTGCTCCCTCATCAACACTTCGCTTTTCACACTAAAGTTTATTAGTACTTTTAGATAAACTTCTTATTGTTAAACGACCCTTGTGCTTTAGAAGTCGTTCTTAAAGAATTGGGACCAAATTTAAACTTTAGCAGAAAGAGCGAGGTGTTGATGAGGGGAAATCCCCCTCATATACGTAGCAAATTTTTTTGTTTTAAGTTTTAATGTTGCTCCTTACTTTCAGTTGAAAAAATTATTTTTTATCTAATTTCTGATTGTTTTTTTAAATAATGCCAAGAAATCTGGCTCCACCTCCACGGAAAATCTGCTCTCCCCACAGACATACCCTCCAGACAATTTAACCCCGATGAAAATTTTACGCCGGACAATTACCCTTAACATCTCCATGCGTAAAATTGAATCGGCAAAGAGAAGGCAAGACATAAAATGAATTTTGCATGGGATTTCTGGCCAATTCCCCCAGTGTAAAATTTCCCCTGGAAACTTTACCCCCTGGAAACTTCTCCTCTCATGGGAAATTATCCCATAGAAAATCCCCCCAGCAGAAAATTTGCTTACTTGCAAATTTTGCAAAATGTATGCATACTTCCCAATAACAAATATTAGACGTAAACAATAGGCAAATTTTATCACTTAAAGACCTTTTCCCAGGGCTGTGGGGGTCATATTATCTCCAAAGGCACAGTTATTGGGCCTTCCAACTATTCTGAACAAAACAGCTATCTCAAAATTTTGATTGGACGATTTTGGGAAAAATTGGTGTGGGAGGGGGTCTAGTTCCCCCTAAAATCTTTTTGGTCACTTAAAAAGGATGTTGAATTTCCGTTCGAATGAGCCCTCTCCTGATATTCTAGGACCACTGGGTCGACACAATCTCCCTTGAAAAACAAAAAAAACAACCGTGGTCTTTCTTCTGGCAAAAAAAAATTAAATTCCAGTTGTTTGCATATAGGTGGTTGAAACCTCTACAGTTAGACTCCGTAATACACTCAATCTCATGGTGTGATTTTCATTAAGATTCTTTGGCTTTTAGGGGGTGTTTCCCCTTTTTGAAAATCAGACAAACTTTCTCAGGCTCGTAACCTATGATAGGCAAGACAAAATTAAATAGAACAAATATATTTGGAATTAGCATAATAAGCCGATTCTTTTGATATATCTATTGTTATCAAAATTTAGTTTTTTGGAGTTTCGCTTACTATTGAACAGCGTCGCTCCTTACTTACAGTTTGTTACCCCAAACTGTTTCGTACCATTGAGGAATTAAAGCTTTGTATGGTCTATTTCAAGCCTATTTCAAAATACACTAACATGAACAACCAACTCGTTGAAGGTCGAACTTGGTCAAATATATATGATTTGACCAATTTCAAGAGGAAATAAAGAGGAGGATCCTAGCAGGGGGCACAGTTTGACGAACCTGGCACAGTTGGTATTTCCAATTTTTAGAAAAGAATGAAAGCATCCTCCAAAAAATATGTGAGCTTGGTGAAAAATTGCAAAGGTGTAAGCTGAAAAAATAGGAAAAACGATACGAGAGAGTTTAGCTTTTATTTGAGCTCTCTTTGATAAATTAAATTAAAAAAGAAACAATTTTTTTTCAACTGGAAGTAAGTAGCAGCATTAAAACTTAAAAACCGACAGAAATTATTGCGTATAAGTGAGGGCAGCCCCTTCCTCAACCCTCGCTCTTTATGCTAAAGTCTTAAAATTCTTTAAAAATACTTTCAAACAGTTCGTGGCAACGAACTGTATAGTAAAAGCGACCCGTCTCAATAGTAACCGAAACTCTAAAAATGAAATTTTAATATCAATAGATACATCAGAAGAATTGGATTTTTATGCTGATTATAAGAATATTGAAGTTTCATTAAGTTTACTCTTATTCATCAAACGTTACGAGCCTGAGAAAATTTGCCTTATTTTCGAAAAAAGGGAAAAACACCCCCTAAAAGTCATAGAATCTTAATGAAAATCACACCATCAGATTCAAAGTATCAGAGAACCTTGCTTTAGAGCTTTCAAGCTCCTATCTGCAAAAATGTGGAATTTTGTTTTTTTTTTGCGAGAAGAAAGATCACGGGTGCGTGTTTATTTGGCTTTTTTTTCCCCAGGGGTGATCGTATTGACCCAGAGGTCCTAGAATTTTATCAGATGGCTGATTTGAACAGAAATTATAAGTTCTAGGGTCTTTTTTAATCAAAAAACAAAAAAAAATAAAAAATAGAATCCCTTTTTGCAAAAGAAATTGAATTTAGATGTCCTTTCATATTGCAGTTTTTTTTTCAAAGATATTTGATTTCTGTATGAAGTAATAAGTGACGTGACGTAAGATCTAGCACCGATTGTGTACTAATAACCTTATATGACGAAATGAGTGATGTTACGTAAAAATTAAAAAAAAAATCAATTTTTATTTTATTACATTAAGGAACGAACTGTAACCCACAGCAACTGAAGTATTCAATCAAACAGTTCGTGGTTATAATAAAGTTCATTCAAATTCAATGGTCCTTGTGCTTGAGCAGTCTATTTTTAAAGAATTGTGGCAAAAAGTCAAACTTTTGCGTAAAGAGCGAGGGTCTAGGAAGGGGCAGCCCACCTTGTATACGAAATAATTTCTGCTTGTTTTAATTTTTAATATTGCTTCTTACTTTCAGTTGAAAAACTTTTTTTTTCAAATCATGCCACGAAATCCGTAATAGGGTGGTGTTCTTTGGTGTTCTAGTGTTCCAAGAAACCACTAGATTGGTGGTCTCTGATATGCTGAGTCTGATGGTGTGGTTTTGATTAAGATCCCTTGACTTGTTTGGGGTGTTCCCTTCTTTTTCGAAATTTAAGCAAAATTTCTCAGGCTCGTTGCTCTTGAGGGTACCATTAAATCTAATAAATATCATATTATTTGGAATCAGTATAAAAAGTCAATTCTTTTGATGTATTAGTTGTTATAAAAATTCCTTTTTTTAGATTTTTGTTTACTATTGGGTCTTATTTACAGTTTGTCACCAGAAACTGTTAGACTTGAAAACAAATTTGACATTTAGTGACATGGACATTTAGTAATACGTTGTTTTTTGTCAATTTGTTTCACTCCGCTACTTTGTTTTTTTTGTTATCAGTGGGTTAAAAAAAGAAAATAAAATAACAGGAAAATAGCCGCGGCATAAGATAAAAACAGCGATCATTTTGAAATGACGGAGAAAATAAAATAAACAAGAAGTTTGATTTTTGTCTCCTTTAAAATAGGGGTAATTTGAAATAAATTTCCCCTTTTCAAACATTGGCAAGTGACTAAATAATTTATCTGGACGCTGGAATTTGTATACTTAACACCAGTATTAGCCTGTTTTTGGTGTTTTAAGTGTTGTTTGCAGATTTAAGGGGCGGACTCCATGGACGTTTAAAATGGATTATCCTATCTTGATATTTTTCACTTTTTGGAATCAAGATCACAATGGGATGGAAAATCTATCCAACCCATGGGCCCACGGCCAATGAACAGCTGTGCTCATTTGTAATTTTTTTTAATCACGGTGATCCCACTCTTCAAAATCTGACCTTCGTCTGGTAGTTGGACGTCCATAATGTTTGCTCGGCGTCCCATTTAGCCCCTCAGAAAGAGTTAGTTTATAATCCTTTAAGGCGTGCAAATTTTGAAATTAGCATGATGTACAAGTATGTACTAAATAGAATCTCAATTATTGAACTTCTGTATAACCCCATCAAATTGGGAGACAAGGGCAAAAGAAGGTAAGTCCTACGTGATTTCTTTTTTTTACCCACATTCCTTTTGTACGAGCTGAGAATAAATTTGATTGAATTTTATACAACAGTTTAGTATGGAAAATCTCAAGTTGAAACAAGATATTTTAGCCGAAATTTTAAACATAGATTTAGCAAACTGACTGTCATGTTGTCATTATGACAGTAATTGTGTCATTGTGACAGTCATGACTGTCATTGTGACAGTCATTGTGACAGAGACTGTCACAATGCCCCATATCTTGCCTTTCTCTCTTCTCTTCTTTATCGTCTCTTAAAGAAAAAAATTAAAACAAAATCGTTTCATTTAATCATAAAAATAGTATATTTTCTGTTAAAATTGAGATAACTCAAGTACACTGCGTGAAAAGTATGTTCCAGCTCACATACCACAATGATTCTTCCTTTAAGTTCTGAATTAAAGTCCATGTTTCTTATATCGTATTATTTTCGTTATATTTGACTTTAAAGACATTGTAGTTGCAAATTCAGCATTTATAGTCTTCCCATTTTTGGTTTCCAAATTCTGAACCTCTTTGTTATTGCAGCAATAATGAGAGATGCATCAGACTTTTGTCTCTGAATCTACTTCGTCATCTCTTGATACATTAGTCAGAAAAGCCGACCATCCTTTTCACAGTTGGTGTTCCATCGCTATTCCCCGAATCTGTTTCTTGAGATGACTGAGTACCAGATCGCCTTCTTCCAGGATGACTTCTGTTAATTACAGTTAAGCATGAAGGATTGCACCCTAAAACAGAATATCGTTACTACCGATCTTTATTCAGATTAAAAGCAGATACGCTTTAATCTACATTTTCCCGTGCGTGGGGATTTTCTCGTAAAATTCGAAGAGAGGATATTTCTTTAAGAAAAAAAAACGCTACATTTTAATTCCTCACCAAAATACAAAAAACGAGAAATTCTCTGCAATTAATGCACCCATTTTTCAATGTACTGAGCATAAGATAAAAGAGAATCTGTTATCAAGAATTCTACACACATGACAGATGTATGTGTCTATTGTATTGTTTCTTTTTTTAATTAGTAAAGCATGGTACTACCTTCCGTGTACGTTTTACTTACAGAAGAAAAGGTCCTATGAAATTCAGGAACCGAATTTTAATTGTGAGGACATGGGGCATTACTCCTGTCAAGGAAACTCAAAATTGAATCGAAAACTAGGGTTCTGTGCAGAACAGCCAGCTATGATTGGATAACTGAAAAATAATGGCGTTAACTGACTTTCCATTCAGTTATAATCGTAACGCATGAGGATAAATTCTTTCTTTTTCTGGTAAAAAAAAGAAAAAAGTGCAGATTTCTAAAAGGATAACTTTACCGCTCTAACTTTTTCACGAAAATGACTTTTTGAGATTGAGTTGGAGGAGAATTTTCTAATATAAAAGTTGACATTCCAGAAAGTCATCTCCATATCCAAAATTTTAAATTGGGAAAAACGAAGTATACTCTGAGGCAATTTATGCGAAATTAAAGCTTTCTCGAATATGATGACTGTCCAAGAGTTCACAATACTTGGCGTGTACCTATTTATTTTGGTACCATCCTGTAACATTCAGAAGAAAATTTGAAGTACAGGAAAATTTTCTCCCAAGACCTTATATTTTTCTATATTTTATATAGAAAAATATAATATTTTTTAGCTTCTCCTAAGAAGGATGAGTTCCAGGGATTAGCATGGCTTTTAAGGGATTTTAATGAATTGTGAGTAGCTATGGCTTGTAGTGACCAGAATTTCGTCCGATTATGTTTGGTACCATAGCATTTTGCGACAATTATATAGCGTTTGTTGAGATTAACTTAAAACACTGAGTGAGTTGCGAGGTGCAGTAAGAAATTAGTGCGATGAAATTATTACTTGGACGGTAAAATTATTGTGCTAAAATTTTCCCTCAACCTTATCGACAAAATTTTTGTTAGAAAGGCTAATTAGTTTATAGAAAAATCAAGTTCCAGGTTCAGGGGCTAACCAAACTTTCAGAAATAAATACCCCGGCAAAATTTTAAGATGCTGGTGGTTATAAGGCGGTCATAAGGATTGGATCCAAATTCAAAACTAAGCTCGAAGTTTTTTTTTTCATATTTATAAACTAAAGACTATTCTTCAAGAAACTATCGAGCCTTATAAGCAGGGAAGGGACAATTAAGAACTTGAATGCACTTTTGTAAACCCTAATTTTGGTTGTAGATCTGCCCCTCTCCCTAATTGGCACCTCTGTTCAGAACTGTACAAACATGAGGGATCAGCTTTGAACGGTGTGTTACGTACACTCAAGATGCTGAACATTCTGGAATACAAAAATCACCAGCATCAAAGCAAAGTAGCACAACGTCAATGATCGCAAGTTGAAACTAACATAGATGGCTAAGATTGTCCGCATATCGAGCCCTCCTCCCCGTCGGTTGGTGTAGAGCACTGTTTGTTATATAATTTTGTAAATAAAATATCTTAAATCGAAAGAAAGGCCACATCACACCCTAAGTGAAATTTGGAAAATGCCCAAAAGGTCGGTATCCTGTTTACAAACTCCCTTAAAACACATTACAACGCATGATTGTATCAGAACAATGTTACAACCCAGCTCATTGTGATCTATGTCTGTTTGCGGTTGCAGTTTCTTGAAGTAGACAAGAATTGGACTCAGAATTTTACACCTCAGATAAACAGCAATTAAAACAGTAGACTAGAAAAGGAGAATAAACCCCGAACATATAAAGTGCCAGTGGCAAATGTCTATGTAGTAGATTAACGAAAGCATGTCCAAAGAGTGAATCCGAGAACTGGACCACCCCAGTGGTATAATTGTATAAGTGAACGAGGAAATTTGAAAGGAATTATCCATAAATAAATCATCATTTTGGTACTGTTGTATTATCTGAAACGCACACGAGAAGTGAAGTTTGGTTAATACTAATGAAATAAAACAAAATAGGATAAAAATATAATAATTTAGAAACAAATTTCGGCTTTATATTTGCACGTCAGGGGGGGGGGGGGGTAAAGCATAGGATATATTAAATACGTAACCCAACCTAGGTACCTTCTTTTGCTCCTAAACCCCAAAAAACAAAAGTTTAAATATTGTAAACGCAGTGATAAATCACTGTACGCAATCCTCAGCATAGGAATTGTCCGTTGAAAGAAACAAGTTTGACTAGTATCTTTAGCATGTTCAATGTACAATATCGCGCGTCTGTTACAGATAATAAAACAGTAACATCATTTTTGTTATTTGACGGGGCTGTAGGCCCTCCCTCTCTATTTCAGTCAATTTGCTATTAGACTGCTCGAGGTTGTCACACTAAACACTTCCTTGAAAGCAACAAGTAAAACTTCTTAATTCAAGCTAATGTAAGAGCTTAAGAACTATCATGAACTATTAAGTAGTATATTTATGCTCTATAAGCCTGTTTAAGCTGGTGCAATTAGAGATTCAGAAGAGTAATGGTAAGTGAATTAGGAAAAGCCCCACTTGATTAAATGCTTTCTAATTTCTCCTTTTGAAAATGTTTTCAGTGCTCGAAATTATAAAACACTGTATTAATGGAAAATCAAAATGTAGGAAACTATTCAAGTGTCTAAGCTTTCTATGAAATTATTCTGTTCTTTTCATGTTCTAACTCATCTCAGCTGCCCTGAAACATTCACTGCGACATACCTTTTTTGATTTTGAAATTTAAGCTTGCGTCTTCACTACAGATGAAATATCAACTCCTTGGAATGTTCATTATAGCTTCGGAAAACTTGTTTTAATTTCAAAATTTAATCCAACACAAGCTACTCAAATAAATTGAAACTAGTTTAGGATATAAAGTTTAGGAAACGCTTTTATTTGACTTCCTCTGTTTAGGTCATTGTGTAAGAAAATCATTAAAAAAAAACCTTTTCCTGGTCTAAGGAGTACAAAATACCCGCAGATGATGTTATGGCTATGGTTGCTATGCCATGCTATGGCTATGGGATATTGAAAGGAAAGAGGGACATGATCGCGGCCGGAAAGGTTATAGCATATAATTAGTAGCCTGAATCATGAATCGTAAATAAGAAGTATGAAGGACTAAAATTGATAACTGGATTTACCAAAGAGTAAAAAGAAAGATTAAAATATTTTAATCTTTAAATGCCCTAAAAGTAGAAAAAGAAATGACCCCTTTACCGAGAAAAATACAGAATTTGAAAACTAAAAATGAAAGCTTGGGGTAATCATGGAATAAAAAGTCCTCCTTGAAAAGTTAGGAAACATGCGATTTTGCGACACAGTTAGAGCTGTAACTTGCACTGAAAGGACAAGATATTTGCATCATTGAACTCATTTGTTTGAGATCTATCCTATTTACTGATCCAGAATTACGATATTACTCATTTTTTTTTAGAGGATAATCCCAAGTTGCTTTAAAAATAAGAAAATTTTCTCATTTCCCGATGTTTTTAACACCTTCTCAATGTACGGCTGCTATCAATACGATTTAAGTAAAATGAAAACTAGATTTACGCTGAATAGGCAACGTGAAGTGCTGCAGCGATTCTTTGTCAGCCTCGCCAACAGAAGTGTCACAAGAGAAGGCCTCTGGCCAAGCATCCAGGAAGGGATTTAGAATACCATCAAACGGGGTGAGTTTTACATAGTTATCAACTTCAACACCCTCTAGGAGTTAGCAGGGCGGTAAAAAAAAAAAAAATCTGAAACTAGTGCCAAAAGTGCGATTTTTGCTACGAGATGGCAGACTGAGACGCTTAATATTGCATCTCTGACGCAAGTACTTCATTTTTAACGATAATATTGATTATCAAAGTCACCAGGCTTTGGGGTCACTTTGACAACCAGCTTGGACCATCAGCCTTAAAACTGTCAGATTTGCTTTCAATTATTTATTTGGTATAAATTTCTCAGCTTGGTATAAATCTCTCGATTTGGTATAAGAATCTCAGCGTCAAACAGAAGTTGTACTTTGCAATATTTTCACATGTGAAGACAAGTTTTATATATAAAATGGAAGTTTTTCGGTTTATACTGACATTAAGCGAATAACTGAATTTTTTAAGAGTTGAGGACTGATATCTTTCGAAACGCGAATATTTCGACCATTCTACCGATTGTCCTCTTCAGCGGTTTTTGGAGGTCAATGTGGGAGGAGTTGGAGGGTCAGTCAATATAGAACCTTAGACCCATGGAAAGACCTGAACTAGAAGCTCGAATCGCCGAGTCTAATTCTCCCCTTTCTTTACTTTTGACACAAACCGAAACATCCTAGAAGCCACACTGTGATAGTACACTCTATAGCTTAGACAGATAGTTGTTCCAGATACTTTTAGTTTTAGTCGTCCGGTCAAGCTTAAGAAAGAATTTGCTGATAGCTATGTTAATTCGGCTGGTTCGTTAGCCCTTGAAAAGGGGAGTCAAATTTCTTCACGAAGTCATGATTAATCTTGACTCTATGTTCTGCCAAGTTTACTCCCAAAGATAAGTCGGTGCTCCAAAATTATGATATGGATTTACAAGGTTCGTTTCAGTGTTTATGCTATGCAAACTTGCATCTTTATAGTTATTTGAAGTTCACTAATGAACCATTCCTGATTGGGATCGGAATACTGGCTATAGAATGTAGAATGCATATATAATTTTTTTTTGTATTTTCCAAATTTTATGCACCGATTAAGTTCTATTCAAGGCACAAGGTCAGTCAGCTTTTCATTCTTGCGGACCACAGTACTTCTATCAGCAGAGAGGGAAATTACAACAGTTTTCGATTCCCGTCACTAGCGACAGAACGCCATTTATCTCCTTGTTGCAAAACAGTCGAGTCGGGGCATGAATCAGTATCCCGCTCTGTCAGAACCAAAATTAAATAACCGTAACAGAAGTAGGAAAGTCGAGCGCATCTAATCAGGCTCGACCCCCCACGTTTCTTCATGTAAACGTTTTCTTCCGGACGAATCGCCTATCTTTTCGTACGAAGAAATCATCCGGAAGAAAACGGACTTAAGGGTCTAGCCTGATTTTAGACCAGCATTGTGCCTAGGCAGTTTCCTACTTCTTTTACTGTTATATACTTCTGGTCAGAACCTAGCTTTACTTTTGGTTCACACAGATGCAATCTTACGGTTTTTGCATTTACTCACGGTTTTTCCCTAATGACGGAATATTCTACAATTTGTTGGTTTGTGAGATACGTTGAAATATTCAAGCGCATTCGACGAACTATCACATGAAAAAAAATGCAAACCGTACACTGTCGCGTTGCATCTATTTTTCGCACGAGCAAATTTTTCGCACGAGCAAATTTTTTTGTACCTTTGGCAGCAGTGCTTGCCGTGGACTTTTTTCTTCGGCTGGTGGCAATCCTGGGGATGGGTTTCTATGGACAAGCCATGGATTTTTTTTTCTTACGCTTGCCATGGATTTTTTTCTTACGCTTGCCGTGTATTTTTTTTCTTGAGCTAGTGTAAACCTCTGCTGTCACCACTCTGTAAACCTCTATTTCAGTTCTTTATTTGTATGCCTTTTATATTGGCAGATGTAATGGTTTACGTAAATTCCAAAGATAGACGATAAACGTTGGTACATGGTCTTTATTAAATAACGTGAGAATACACATAGAGAAAATAAGGTAGCACAAGAACAACTAGCTACGACGAAGGCGAAAGATGGACTCCCTTTAGAAATGAACCAAGAATATAACTTTCCTGGAACTGAAGTTCCGGGCCTGGGAACTATGCCTTTCCCACCACTAACTTTAGTCCCAAGAGCTCCCCCTGGACAGCTATTGTTCACACATAAATGCCCAAATAACTAAGAAAAGAGATACCCGGAAAAGCTTCTCGAATTGATGTTAAATACTTTACAGATTCTCCCCCCTGTTTTAAGTTAAATTTCCAAAATTCGGCTTATCCCCTTCTCATTAAACCCCCAAACTTTAATTGAATTCAAAACATTCCCTTCCCAAATTATTCACTCCTCACCTACTAACATTCTACAGCATGAACTAGTAAACAATTACATAATACAAACACTACACAATACTTGCATAAGTAAATACTTACATAGTATAAACGAACCACACTAACAACAGTAGTCGGAAACTGGATATTTTAACACTTTATTTTTCTTTCTATACTTTAAAATAGACTTGTTCCCCATCCCCTGAATTTGATGAGGACAAGGAAAGTTGGGGTTATGTATAAACTTTGAATTAGGGCAAAAGGAATGACCGGGAAAGCTAATTAATCCTAAAAATACCAGTGACAAATAAAAGAAATTGCAGAAACTTTAAAAATCATACCATGCTGCAATGACGTTGAGATATTATTTCCAATAAAATCTTTCGTGTTTTATTGCTATGAAACACCTCGGATTTGACCTATTTGGTTTTGCTCTACTAACTTATGGTTCAATAAATGGCAGTACTACTGTTGATATCTCTATATAGCTATTAGCGCTACGCATTAAAACCATCCTGTGAGGCATCAACCTCATCCCATTGGACGTCAAAACCAGCACCCTTTCCACCCGTTTTTTCACATCCCACGGGACCTCAAAATCGGCTCCCTTTCCCTGGGTAGCCAACCCACCTTGGGAGGAATCAGGACCATCTCGCAGTGCACCAAAAAAAACCATCCCGTGGGGCATCAGTACCATCCGACGGGACCTAAAAACCAGCTCCCTTTTCCTGGGTAGCCCAACCGCCCTGCGAGGAATCAGTACCATCTCGTAGTGCAACAAAAAAAAACATCCCGTGAGGCATCAGTACCATCCCACGGGACCTTAAAACCCGCTGCCTTTTCCTGGGTAGCCAAACCGCCCTGCGAGGAATCAGTACCATCTCGTAGTGCAACAAAAAAAAAACATCCCGTGAGGCAGCAGTACCATCACACGGGACATCAGAACCAGCTCCCTTTTCCTGGGTAGCCAAACCCCCCTGCGAGGAATCAGGGCCATCTCGCAGTGCCTTCTCATTATCATTGAGTCCAAATTTCACCCTCGTCAGCGCAGAAAGAAATTCATCGGAAAAAGAAGGCGTGTCTTTTTTCCCCACTATCTGTTTCATCTTTTAATATTATATTGCAAATTTATACGCATCACATTAACAAAAAAAAAAATTCTGCAATATTATATAACAAATATCGTTAGTAGAATGGCCTGATCCTGTACTTGAGTAAGTTAATAGCAACTATTCCCAAGGACTACACCATCATCCCTTACATCTGAGGACACCCTGAATGACCTTCCTAATTTTTGCATCCTTCCATAGAATAGATATGCCCTTTCATCCTTAAGTTGAGCCACGCCTACAAACTCTGCAACCATTTTGCCTACTATTTTGCCTGGGGCATATGCTACAAGTAATCCACGTTTAAAACTTGACAAATTTATAATCGAGGGGAGTCAAATAAAAGAAATGGAAATATGCCATTTTCCCTCCACTGTTTTACAAAATCAAAAGCAACCTTTTTGTTATATCCAGATTCCGCCGGATCAAACATAAATATAATAACTGACATATTGATATCAAAATTTGAAAAAGCAATTACTCTAAAAATTTAAATATTGGTCTTAAACACATTTTTTTTTTCTTTTTTTTTAAATTACGGACGCTAGATTTTGGGCAATAAACTTCACTTTTAACGACAAGGGTCTAATAAAATTTACTGGGTTGTTTAGCCGTATTAAATCACTTACGAAAGATAATATGTCTCAAATCCAATTGCAGTTGGTCTCAATTAAAACACAAGCATCAAATGGAGTCGCAATTGAGAATTGATTTTCGATTATCGAATTCAAAATGTTAAACATTGGTTGGAAACTGTCAAATGTAGATCACACATCGACTGTATAAAATCTGGTAAAAAAAAACCACCAAACGTAGAATGGCTAAGTGGAGGTAGAAATCAACCTGAGACTCTCAGTTGTAGAAATTTGAATCAGTAGGTATAAACTATCGCAAGGAAATCCATATTAGGCATTGTGTAACAGCATATTTCAAAATGTTCATTTAAAAGAAAGAATTTTTTAAGAAGGTACTTTGAACAGAAGAAAGTTCAATAGCTCGTATCGTTTCGATACCTTATTTATCAGTTTTTGTAGTATTTGCGGCTCAATATCACAAGCAATTTTGTTAGCGGGCGAAATAGCTCTTTAATATATTGCCAGTATTTAGCGCACGATGTCGTAAGCACTTATAACGGTCACTCAAATGTCACTTGGAGGTTTTCCCCTAGTGATTAATGCTCCACTAGTTTTAACCGCTTGCCACCACTCTGTAAACCTCTATTTCAGTTCTTTATTTGTATGCCTTTTATATTGGCAGATGTAATGGTTTACGTAAATTCCAAAGATAGACAATAAAAGTTTGGACATGGTATTTATAAAATGACATGAGAATACACTTAGTGAAAATAAGTTAACACAAGAACAAATAGCTACGACGAAGGGAAAATATGGACTCCCCTTAGATATGATCCAGGATTATAACGTTACTGGAATGGAAGTTCCGTGCCTGGGACCAACGCCTTTCCCACCACTTGCTTTAGTCCCAAGTGCTCCCCCCTGGACCGCTATTTTTGACACATAAATGCCCAACTAACTAAGAAATAAGATACCCGGAAAAGCTTCTCGAATTGATGTTAAATACTTTACCCTAGCGGCAACCCTGTTCAAAAGAAACATTTTTCCATGGTTGTGTCAATGTCACCCCTGATAATCAATCTCACCCCAGTTCACGGTATAAACAGTTCGTGGTAAAGAGCTGTAACTAAGGAGTGAATCGGCCTAATAGGAACCGAAATTCTAAAAAAGGGATTTTGAAAATAATTAATACATAAAAAAGAATTATTTTAAAAATTCATCTAGTTTAATTTTACCGACCAAAAGTTAAGAGCCTGAGAAAATTTGCCTGATTTTCAGAAAAGAAGGAAACACCCCAAAAAAGTCAAAGGACCTTGATAAAAATTACTGCCATCAGAATCAGCGTACCAGAGAATCCTACTATAGAGTTTTAAAGTTTTTATCTACAAAAATGTGGAATTTTGTATTTATTTTTTTTTTGCCAGAAGAAATATCACGGATACGTGTTTCTTTATTGCTTATTATGGTTTTTGTTTGTATATTTTTCCCAAGGGTGATCGTATCGAACCAATAGTCCTAGAACCCCTAGAAGATTAAAAGAGGGCTCATTCAAATGAAAATTGAAATTTCTAGTACCCTTTTTATGTGATCAAAAAGACTGGAGGACAACTAGCCCCTTTCCCACACACCTCTGTTTGCCCAAAGACTTCTGACATAAATTTTTAGATAGCCGTTTTGCTCAGCATAGTTGGTCCAATAACTATGCCTCTGGGGATGACATGGCCCCCTACAGCCCCTGGGGAAAGGGCTGTAACTTCTAGAATTTGGCCATTTTTAACATTTATTATTTGTTATTTGGAGATATAGAGATTTTTTGGGAGGGGGGGGGGAGGGTCTGTGGGGACAATTTTCCGTGGAGAAAGAAGTTTCCATGGTGTGAGAATTTTCCAGGGGAATTTTACACAGGGGAATGTGCTAGAATTTATATACGGAATTATTTTTATTTGTCTTACACTGTCTTTAGCGACTCAATTTTACATCTGGAGATCTTCTGGGGAAATCCTCAACTGGGGGATTTTTCCGCGGGGAGTTCTCCATGAAGGAATTTTCCGTGGGAGAAACTTTCCACTAGTGGGGGGGGGGCGGATTTCAGGGAAAAATCATCCACAGAGGGTGGGGGGATTTCCGGCATGATTCGAAAAACGATCAGAAATTATATAAAAAAAAGATTTTTTTAACTGAAAGCAGGGAGAATTTTCCAGGGGGAATGGTCCGTAGGAAGTTTTCCGGGGTTATTTTTAGCAGGGATTAAATTGCCCAGGGGAATTTCTCGAAGGGAAATAGGGAAATATTTGAAAAAAGATCAGAAATACCAAAAACAAACAAGTATTTTCATTTGAAAGTAAGGAGCAACATAAAAAAGAACACGCATTATTCCGTATATCGTCCTTTGCTCTTAACGCTAAAGTTTCACTTTCTATCCCAAATATTTAAGAGCAATTCGGGGCCGTTTAATTTGAGTAAGAAGCTTTTTTTAAACTACTAAAGAGCTTTAGCGTACGGAGCGGGTGATTGAAGAGGGGCAGCCCTCCTAAGACACGGAATCATTTCTGTTTGTTTTAAGTTAAAAATCGTTTTAGTTGAACCATACATGATGCACCCTTGAGTGTATCGCAAACAAATAAAATATAGACAAATTGGCAGTAGTATCTAATCCCTTGCTTTGGTTGTGTTTCTTCGCTGTCGATTACCATTCGTAAAAATCATTATCTCAGCATAAATCACGGACAGAAATGGCTAGTAACAGAAGATGGCAGAACTTTCGATGGCAGAAATTGATATATGGATCTATATCATTGATATAGATGGCAGAAATTGTATATGGTGATTATAGAACTGCTGCACTTCCTTTTGCACAAATAAACGCACACACATTTAATTTCTTAGACATATATATAGAGCCGGTTTCACTGACTCTTTTTCGTGACTTCACATGGCTTTTTTTGCAAATACAAAGGTTGTCAGAAAGGTTTCCAGCCATAAAGTGAAGATGGGAGAAATTGTCACTAAACGCTGGGCAACGGGGTTGAACAATTTTTGACAGGTACTAATCAAAATTGTCAGCCGTTCTGGACGCGTAGCTTTTGTGTGATGATCGTTTGAGTAAGTTGATGTGAGATTTTTTATGGAAATAGACAGAATCGAATATTGGGCTGTCATCAAATATTTGTTTTTGAAGCGAAATATGCCTGGGCCGATCAAACGTGAGTTGGATGCTGTGTACGTGGGTTCTATGCCCTTATTTGCCACTGTTAGTGTTTTGGCACCTGAATTCAAACGTGGCTGTACCAGCCTGGTATACGATGTACGTTTGGGACGTCTGAAAACTGCAACCATTAACAATAACGTCGTTTAAGTTCACCAAATGGTGTTAGATGATTGTCGAATTAAAGTGAGAGAGGGGAGAAGCTATCTGCACGCTGGGTGCCGCATTTGCTCCTCTTAGACTGAAAATGTGTTAAAATGAACATTTTCAACGCTGTGTGGCTCATTTTAGGTCAATTAAATCATAAAAACATAGTCAAAACAGGGGACTGCAAAGGGGTAAGTGGCTGCAAGAAAAGCAAATACTACTTTTTCGGCTGGGAAAGTGATGGCGATTGTTTTCTTTTGTTAAGGCAGCCATTGATTTATATTAACCGATTATCTCGTAACATGAAAAAACCTTGCAGAAACATACTATGCATCATTACTTGGAAAATGGCCAAATTTGAAGGGGAAAAAAATTATGTTTTACCAAGACAATATCTCACACAATTATGTGAAGATCATTATCTTCGTAAACACTTATTCAGCTAAGAATGACGCCGAATACTGTTCGGTCGGGTTAAAGAGATGGGAGCTTCACTGGGATAAATTTGAATACTCAATAAGAAATTTTGCAAAAAAGTAAAGATAATTTTAAAGATAAAATTTCTTGCATCTTTGTTGGGCCAGAAACTTTTTCGAACGCCCTTGTATATTCACACCTCTGAATGTGGATTAAGGGAATAGAAACGAGACTTCAAGTTACCGATATTCTATTGCGAAGTTTAAGTTACGGTCGATATCAAACAGTTCGTGGGAACGAACTGTAAGTAAGGAGCGACCCGGCTCAATGGTAACCGAAACTCTAAAAAACGGAATTTTGATACCAATAGATACATCAAAAGAATCAGATTTTAATGCTGATTTCGAATATATAAGTTTCATCGAGTTTAATTTTAACTATCAAAAGTTACGCGCCTAAGAAAATTTGGCTGATTTTCGAAAAAAGGGGAAAAGACCCTCTAAAAGTTATAGAACCTTAATGAAAATCACACCATCATATTCAGCGTATCAGAGAACCCTACTGTAGAGTTTTCAAGCTCCTATCTACAAAAATGTGGAATTTTCCATTTTTTTGCCAGAAGAAAGATCACGGATGCGTGTGTATTTGTTTTTTTTTGTTTTTTGTTTTTCTTTTCCCCAGGGGGGATCGTATCGATCCAGTGGTCCTAGAATATCGTGGGAAGGCTCATTGGAACGGAAATTAAAAGTTCTAGTGCTCTTTCTAAGTGACCAAAAAAATGGAAGGAAACTAGGCCCCCTCCCACGCTCATTTTTTTTACCAAAGTCACCCGATCAAAATTTTGAGATATTCATTTTGTTCAGCATGGTCGAAAATATTATAAATATGTCTTTTGGGATGACTTAATCCCTCGAAGCCCCCAGGGGGAGGGCTGAAAGTTATGAACTTTACCCAATGTTAACATATAGTATTGGTTATTGGGACCCGGCTCAATGGTAACCAAAACTCTAGAAAACGGTATTTTGATACAAATAGATACATCAAAAGAATCAGATTTTAATGCTGATTTCAAATATATAAGTTTCATCAAGCTTAATTCCCATCAAAAGTTACGCGCCTGAGAAAATTTGGCTTATTTTCAAAAAAAGGGGGAAAGACCCCCTAAATATAATATAGCCTTAATGAAACTCATAGCATCCTATTCAGCATATCAAAAAACCTTATTTTATAGGTTTTAAGAACCTATCTACATAAATGTGGAATTTTCCATTTTTTGCCAGAAGAAAGGTCACGGATGTGTGTGTATTTGGGTTTTTTTTCCCAGGGGTGACCGCATCGACCCAGCGGTCCTAGAATATCGTGGGAGGGCTCATTGGAATGGAAATTAAAAGTTCTAGTGCTCTTTTTAAGTGACCAAAAAATGGAGGGCAACTAGGCCCCCTCCCACGCTCATTATTTCCCAAAGTCACCTGATCAAAATTTTGAGATAGCCATTTTGTTCAGCATGTTCGAAAATATTATTAGTATGTCTTTTAGGATGACTTCATCCCCCAAAGGTCCCGGGAGGAGAGCTGAAAGTTATGGACTTTACCCAATATTAACATGTCGCATTGGTTATTGTGAAGTATACAGTACAAACGTTTTCAGGGGAGATTTTTCACGTTCGTGGGGGGGGGGTCAGGGGCTATGGAGGAAGATCTTTTCATGAAGGAAGTTCTAATGGGGAAGGGACATTGCTATGAAGGGGACGCCAGACTTCCCAGCATTATTTTAAAGAAGATCAGAAATTAAATGTAAAAAAACAAGTTTTTCAACTGCAACAGCAGGAACATCAAAACTTTAATCGAACAGAAAATATTACATATATGATTGGGTTCACCCCCTAGTTAATACCTCACTCTTTAAGCCAGAGATTTTTTAGTACTTTCATAAGAGCTATTTATTCTAATTAACGGCCTTTGTGATTAAGCGGTCAGTTTTAAAGAATTGGAACAAAATTCGAACTTTCGCTTAAAGAGCAAGGTATTGACTAGGGGGCGAACCCCCTAATATACGTAAGTAGAATGGGGGGTGCTACTCCGGTACCCACACCATATATGGGCATAGAATACTGTCAGTACACCATATATGGGCATAGCCTCCCTAGGGGGAATGATTGCGTAATCGGTCAATGACCTCTTTTTCCAAGGTGTGTTTTTGGCACGCCCTCAGCGAATGTCAATGTTGTTGTTATTGTTTTGAACAGAGTCATTTGGGAGAACACGTGGTTAATGGGAACAATGTTATTGATCTAGGACTCGAGGGGGAAGTGAATTTCCGAGAAATTGATTGCGTAATCGAAGGGGAAGTGAATTTCCGAGAACTTGATTGGGTAATCGAAGGGAAAGTGGATTTCCGAGAACTTGATTGCGTAATCGCTCAATGACCTAAATTTCACAACAACAACATCGACCTTGACATTCGCTGAGAGCGTGCACTTACAACATCAACAACATCGACCTTGGAACACCTGTGCTGTCGACCTCAATTCACCTATCGTGAATCAATAATTCCCCTTAGAAATAACAAATTAATTTTCCCTTTCTTGACAGATCAATCAATCAATGACATCATCTGTCAGACTTTAAAAATTTCCGCCTAGAAACATTTCTCCAGGAATAGATCCAAGTCATTAATGTCTTTGCCTCGGGAACAACTCCTTTGGTCGAACTCCAAAGGATATTAATAACCAAAGGCCATGGAAACAATTAGGCAAGAAACATCTTAGCGATGAATTGTTTTAGCGCGCGAGAAGGTTTCATATTAATTTGAAATGTGTTAGCACAGAGATGCCAATAACAAAGGAACACGCTGAATTTACGTTTAGTGATTATTTGGGCGAAACCGTTTTAGACAGGTTATGGAACTATTTCGGCGAAACAGATAGAGACATTTTAAAAGAAGATTTTGAAGAGATTTTGGAAGAGGTTTTGAGTGTGGTCGTTATAATACACAAGTTTCATTTGAACAGTGATGTGAGGTCCTCTAACCCAACCCCAAAGGGTTCCAATCCTCCTACCCCAACCCCGAAGGAAGCCCCCGGTCCTCAAAGGCCCCCCAAGCTCCCAAAGGGCCACCGGCGCCCCCAAATGCCCCCCAGGCCCCCAACTGTCCCCCGGACCCTCAAAGGCCCCCCCAAGCTCCCAAAGGGCCACCGGCGCCCCCAAAGGCCCACCCAGACCCCCAAAGGCCATCCCCGGGCCCCCCAAAGGCCCATCGAGCTCCCAAAGGACCAAAGGCCCTCCACCGGCCCCCAACTGCCCCAAATGCCCTCCCATGGTCCTCAAAGGTCCCCCGGGCTCCCAAAGGCCCACCGGTGCCCCAAAGGCCCTCCACCGGTCCCCCGGCGCCCCAAATGCCCAACCAGATCCCCAAATGCCATCTCCGGACCCCAAAGCCCATCCCAGTAGTGTTTGGTTGTGGTTTACCTTGTCACAGTTACATTTTCTTGATTTTTCAAAGTTCATTCTGAATTTATTTCGTTGAAATGCAAGAGTTGGAATATTTCAGTAGAGTTCGGTTGTGGTTTACCTTGTCACAGTTATATTTTCTTGATTTTTCAAAGTTCATTCTGAATTTCTTTCATTGAAATGCAAGAGTTGGACTATTTCAGAAGTGTTTGGTCGTGGTTTACCTTGCCACAGTTAAATTTTCATGATTTTTAAAAGCTCATTTTTGAATTTCTATCATTTAAATGCAAGAGTTGGACTATTTCATTAGTGTTTGATTATGGTTTACATTGTCACAGTTAAATTTTATTGATTTTTCAAAGTTCATTTTGAATTTCTTTCGTTGAAATGCAAGAGTTGGAATATTTCAGTAGTGTTTGGTCATGGTTTACCTTGTCACAGTTACATTTCTTTGATTTTTCAACGCTCTTTTTTAATTTCTTTCGTTGAGGAGCAATAGTTGCAATATGTCAGTCTCGTTCGGATGTAGTTTACCATGTCACTGTTACATATTCATGATTTTCAAAGTTCATTTTGAATTTACTTTTTTGAAATTAAATAGTTGGAATATTTAAGTGGTTTTTGGTTGTGGTTTACATTGTAACAGTTAAATTTTCTTGATTTATAAAATATCATTTTTAATTTAATTTTTTTAATTTATATATTTTTACTATTTAAGTAGTGTTTGGTTGTGGTTTACATTGTAAAAGTTAAATTTTCTTGATTTTTCAAAGTTCATTTTGAATTTCTTTCGTTGAAATGCAATAGTTGGAATATTTCAGTAGTGTTTTGGTTAGCGGATTGCCAGGAGTGAGTGCGAGCAGCAACGCGATTTGCCAAAAAATCGTCCCATCGAAGTCCCTGAATCCGACGGAGCTGTTTCGTCTGGCAGACGTCTAACATGCTGAGGATTGTTGATTTGAGAGGCTAGGTTTCCGCTGCATAGAGGAGGACCAAGCCTACGTATGCATTATAAATTCGCATCTTCGTGCGCACAGACATATGCGGCATTCTACAGAGATTGTTGAGCCTTCCGACGATAGACGAGGCTTTTGAAACTCGACTACACACCCCTTCCTCTATAGAGCCGTCATTAGACAGCACAGAGCCAAGATAAATGAGGATGTGTATGACTTTAACAGGAGCTCCGCAAACAAGTCCGGTCTCCGGGGGTGAGACTGGGCTTGAGGGCTTCATTCCCATTATCTTTGCCTTAAGCCAGTTTATTTTCAGCCCCACTTTTGCTGCCTCTTCCTCCAGGACTTCCAGAGCGTCAGTCAACTGGTCGATCGACTCAGCAACGAGACCAAGATCATCTGCGAAGTCAGCGTCCATCAGAACGCGATCTTCAAACTGCAGACCAAAGGGCAGGCGATTTGTTGTTCGTGTCATGACATGGTCTATCATGCAATTGAACAGTTCCGGGGCGGCGGCACACCCTTGTCGTACACCGGTTTTGATGCCAAATGTCGTGCTCCATTTGCCGTTGACTTGGACGCAACCCACGGTCTCTTCGTAAAGCTTTTCAAACAACTTGCAGTATTTGTCTGATAGACCAGTTGATTGAAGTATCAGCCAGAGCGAGTTGCGATCCACCGAGTCAAACGCAGCCTTGAAGTTCACAAAGGCTACATATGCATTCCTCCTGAATTCCTTCGTCTTCTCAATTAACTGGCGCATGTTAAAGATTTGTTCGACACTGGATCTCCCGGGCATAAACCCCGCCTGCTGGACTCTCCTCTTTCTTCTGATGATACTCGTGCATCTATTCAACAGGGTCATACCAAAGAGCTTTCCAGGTACTGAAAGTAGCGTTATGCCTCTGCAGTTCGAACCGATGCTCTTCCTCCCCTTTCTATTCCATAAGGGCAGGATTATACCTGCTCATCAGTCCTTCGGGATCCATTCTAAGCGCAAAACCACAGAAAACAGCATATGGAGCCAAAGTAGCATCGCCGGTCCGGCATACTTCAGGAGCTCAGCAGATATTCCACATACGCCTGCCACTTTGTTTTTCTTCAAACGTTTTACTGCTGTGTAGATTTCTGATTATGTGAAAGGAGTTTCTGTGTCACTTGTCAGCAGTTCCTGGGTGCTAGTGGGTAGGCTAATGATCTCCTGGCCAATCTGCACTATGCGTTTAGTGTTCAGGAGAACCGAGAAGTTGTCTTAACATTGACAGAGCTGGCAAGCTTTGTCATTGAATGGCTGGCCTTATCATCAGACAACACGTGGTACCTGGGCGGCTCCGCCTCCAGATTGATTGAAGAAATGGTTATAGACACCGCCAATATCACCTTTCTTGGCTGCACCCTCTATCTCATGTGCCTTCCTTTCCACATACAGTTTCTTGTCTCGCTGTATCAGTTTGTTGTAGACCCCATTAAGGCTTCTATAGGTTGGCATGTCACCGAGTAACCTCGCCTTGCGTCTCTGCTCTATGACGTCAAGCATATCCGACTGAATCCACGTAGCCTCAACAAATTACTTGAGATAGCTAATATCGCTGTCGAAGAGGCCCCACTAATAGCAGTAGACCGGTCAGCCTGGAGGAGCGAGTTGCGACGCTCTCTACGCCCCCCCCCCAACGTGGCAGGAGCCTTAAGTCATTAAGTCAGTTTTAAGTTTTAACGTCGTTCCTTACCTTCAGTTCAAAAAGCTTGTTTTTTTTAAATTTAATTTTAGAGCGTTTTTGAATTAATGCAGATTTTGATTTTGGCTCACCATACATGAATTGTTAAAACAAAATTTGCATATTAATTTTACTTTTATTTGGTTAAATGGCTTTCTCGAAACTTGTTTAATTTTAATTACGAATGTTTTTATTAGTAATAAATATACGTAACTTACGAATTAACTTACTTAACGAACTTCTATGTTTATATATTTTTAATACTTATATTATGGGGTTCGCCCCCTAGTCAATACCTCGCTTTTTAAGCTAAACTTCAAAATTTCTTCCAATTCTTTAAAAATGACCCCTTAATCACAAAGGTCGTTATTTAGAATAAATAGCTCTTATGAAAGTACTAAAAAATCTTTGGCTTAAGTTTCGATGTTGCTGCTTACTTTCAGTTGAAAAACTTGTTTTTTTTATATTTAATTTCTGATCTTTTTTTTAAATAATGCTGGGAAATCCGACGCCCCCTTCATAGCAATGTTCCTTCCCCCATGAAAGTTTCCTTCATGGAAAGATCCTCCAACATAGCCCCCGATCCCCCCCCCCACTACCAGAAAAAATCCCCCCTAAAAATTTCTGTATACTTCCCAATAACCAATACTATATGTTAACATTTGGTTAAGTTCATAACTTTCGGCCTTCCCCCCGGGGACTTCGGGGGACTAAGTCATCCTAAAAGACATAGTTATCATATTTTAGACCATGCTGAACAAAATTGCAATCTCAAAATTTTGATCGGGTGACTTCGGGAAAAAAATGAGCATGGGAGGGGGCCTAGTTGCCCTCCATTTTTTTGGTCACTTAAAAATAGCACTAGAAATTTTAATTTCCGTTCAAATGAGCCCTCTCGCGATATTCTAGGACCACTGTGTCGATACGATCACCCCTTGGAAAAAAACAACAAAAAAACAAATAAACACGCATGCCTTATCTTTCTTCTGGCAAAATATTCAAAATTCCACATTTTTGTAGATAGGAGCTTGAAACCTCTACAGTAGGGTTCTCTGATACGCTGAATATGATGGTGTGATTTTCATTAAGATTCTATAACTATTAGTGGGTCTTTCCACCTTTTTTCGAAAATCAACCAAATTTTCTCAGGCGCGTAACTTTTGATTGGTAGGATTAAATTTGATGAAACTTATATATTTGAGATCAGCATTAAAATCTAATTCTTTGTATGTAACTATTGGAATCTATTGGTAAATCTCTTTTTCTAGAGTTTCGGTTACTAATAATATATATATATATATATATATATATATATATATATATATATATTTTTTTTATATATTTATATATATATATATATATATATATATATATATATATATATATATATATATATATATATATATATATATATATATATATATATATATATATATATATATATATATATATATATATATATATATTATATATATATATATATATATATATATATATATATATATATATATATATATATATATATATATATATATATATATATATATATATATATATATATATATATATATATATATATATATATATATATATATATATATATATATATATATATATATTATAATATATAATATATTATTATAATATATACGTTATTATAAATATATATCCACATATAAAAATATGTTTGATTAGCATTAGTATTCTGTATGAGTGATCATATTACTTGGCTGAACCCTTCCACATTGATTTAGCTTATGGAGACTGTCAAATTCAATTTTTGATTTTTTCTCTTTGATTGGTCGCCACTTACGCTGGCTCATGGAGGAGGCGAGTAGACCTTTTGTGTGTACAGATGTTTTTTAGATGGATTTTCTATAGCTCGTCAGAAGTTTTGTTTAAATCCGCATTAGAGTTCAGATGTTGACTTGGTTCAATTAAAATTAGTTATCTTTTCTAAGCCTTCTATTGGTTAATCTCAATACTCGGGTATGTACTCGGGTATATGTACTCGGGTATGAAAATGAGTGAGGGTTTTTTTTTCCCCAAACCCCCCTCACTCACTTTCCTCCCAAAAATCCACTTCCTTTCGACTCCGTTCTTCTCCGTGCGTCCAAGAAGTTACCGACCAGTTCTGGACTCCACCCGTTATTTGCCAAAACAAACCCAACCCTCCCCTCTCAGAAACCCCCCACCGTACTTCCCTCCCTCAGCATCATCTTGCCCCCCCAACCCCCATATAAAAACTCCCAATTTGACTTATTCCCAGATCACCAGGAAACCTTTCTCCCTTCCCTTGCACTTTACCCCCCCTGGCTGCCCTACCAGTATGACTCTGGTTTAAGAGTAAGCAGGCAGAACGATCCACAGGTAACACATCCATGCAGAGTTTCTAAAACTTTAAATGGTAAGACGAATTCCACCGTAGTTCCATCCCAACTTAATAATATTCCCATAATTTGTTTGCTGTCCTCCTTTTCTCTCAAGCCTGGTCCAGTCCCGCCTTTTAATAATGCCTCAAAACCACACCCTTACCCACAGCATCCTTCTCATAAACTTCAACCCCAAATAACTCCCAGCCCTCATCCCGAATAAGATGCCTCTCCCCTCCCAGATCCACGTTCCTCCCACCCCCCACTGCCTCCCACAATTAACAAACAAAAAATTGTCCTCTTTAGTAACCGTTTTACCTTCCCAAAGCTGCTTGTTACGAACGTCGAAAGCCTGAGTTTTCACAAATTGATCAATCTACAGAGCCTTTGTCAGATACACAAAATTGATGAAGTTGCTATAACTGAAGTCCAAGCACAGAACCCTGATTTATTGAACATGAATAGCTACTCTCAATTCATAAAAATTTGTCCCCATGATCACCCCCCAGATAAAAAGGGAGGTGGACTACTATTATTTGTAAATAATTATCTCTTTCCTAAATTAATTCATACTCCCAACCTTTCAGATTACGATGAAATCATTTGGGTAAGTGTAAGACCCAAAGTTTTACCACGCCCCTTTAATTTGATTGTGTTTTGCCGCTTCTATTATTCCCCAAATCAAAACGCTGCACAAAGACAGCGATTCTAACAACAACTGCATATCAGTGCCGACTTTGTCCAATGCGAATTCCCAAACGCCGGTATTTTCTTAGTAAGTGATGCTAATGATCTAAAGTTAAATCCCGTTTGTAGTTCCCTGAACTTAAAACAAATAGTAAAAATACAAACAACAAAAGGAAATTCAACCCTTGATTTGATTTGCACCAATATGCAGGCTTTCTATGCCCCTCCTGTTCCCTTTCCCCTGTTAGGAGGAAGTTACCATTTTTATTTATTAATAAAGCCTTTCATCATTTTTAGTCATACTTTTTCTGTTACTGAGTTCTCTTATCACCCAATTTCTAATGCTGGCCTTAACGGTTTTGGATCTTGGATTAGCAATGAAAACTGGCCATCAATGAAAACTGGCAAATTTTAAAGTCTCTGAATTCCAAAATCTGATTAAAACAAAATACATAAATTCTTTCCCTGTGAAAAAAGTAAAAACATGTTCTAATGACAAACCATACATTACTAACCAATTGAAAAAACTAATTAGAATTAAATTTAATCTACTAAAGAGTGGTAAAACATCCGAAGCGAACTCACTGCGTAAACATATAAAAAAAGAAATATGTAAATCTGCTTCTTCATATTACAAATGCCAAGTGCAGAATTTATTTTCTACAGAGCCAAAATAATGGTATAATAGAAAAAAGAAAATTTGTGAGGAAACAAAAAATAATATAGATTTCTATTTCCAACAAGACCCTTCAGTTAGTACCAATGGTCAGAGCAGGTTTCTTTCTTTCATAATCCAAAGATTCCCTTCCCGTTCATTTGATACTCCTTATAATTTGCGCTCTCTCAATTTTTCCCTTATTTTACCCTTGGATCTCGAGTCAAAAATTAATAACATTAAAAAGTGTAGTAGATGTCCATTAGATATTCCGATTGTACTAATTGAAGCCTTTGCCGACAACCTCTCAGAGCATCTGTCCTTACTTTTTAATGAAATTACATCTACTGGTGAGTTTTCAAATTGTTGGAAATTAGGTTTTATTACTCCCGTAAAAAAGAAAGGTAAAAATCAAGATTTTGAACGTGTCCATCCCATTGCTCATACTTTGGTTTTTTCGAAGTTATATGAAAGCTTTTTAGCTGAGTAGTTAAAATAAAGACACTACCAAACACTGACCAATGACAATTTAGAAACCTCTGCTCTACTCCAACAACCCACTATCTTATTCACCTTATTAACAAAATATACAAAACACTCGAAAAACCCAATAACTGGCTCAATGTTATCACTGTTGACTTGCAAAAAGCTTTTGATTTAATCAACCACAATATACTATTAGAAAAGCTATCTAATGACTTTCAAGTTGACCCTTATTTAATTAGAATAATTGCGTCCTTCCCCTCTAAAAGAACGCAAGTCGTGAAATACCTGAATGTATATTCTGACCCCCTACCAATTTATAATGGTGTGCCCCAAGGAACCCTCTTAGGTCCAATTTTATTTCTTACAATAATAAACAACCTTGGTGTTTATTTCCCGGATAGATGGAAATTCGTTGATGATCTAACTTTCTTAGAGACATGTTCCAAAAATTCCAAAAGCAACCCAATGTACATCTAGGAATCGATATCAGCCGAAGCTCTTACTGATGATATGAAAGTCAACCCTTGAAAGTCAACTGTTCTTACTATTAATTTACTTAAAACTCCTCCTTCTTTCTCCTGCCCAATCCCCCCTGAAATGTCCGTTACCACTACGAAATTACTGGGCGTTACCATCTCAAGCGACTTAAAATGGTATTGTCATATTAATGACATCTTAAAACATGCAAATGCCTCATTTTCCCTCCTTAAACTCCTCAAAAAATTTAAATGCTCTAAATCGCACTGATTGAGGATTTTCCTGTCATTTGTACGCCCATCTCTTGAGTACGCCTTTCCTGTTTGGCATCCTCGCATTTCCATTGAATTGTTGGACTGAATAGAGACAGGACAAAAAAGGTGCCTAAGAATTATCTTCAATGAGGGTAAAGTACCTTATATTTCCCTTTTTAGGAGAGCTAATCTTGTCATCCTTAAGGAAAGGAGAGCAAAAATTACCTTGCGTTGCGCTAACAATGCCCTTCATAAGCCTCGAACAACTCTCCTTTTCTCCTGGTCAATATTCACCCCTTCGACCCCGCCTCCCGCGTTCTGTGTCAGCAAAAACCCTCCTTCTCGCCCCAATAAGAGTTTGCACGGAAAGATATTGAAGAACTTTTATCCCTTACATAGTTGACATTTTCAACCACTGAATCTCCGCTGCCCCCCCCCCTCACTCGCTCTTTACCTCATAGTTATTAATTTAATGCCCATTTTGCAAATTTGGGGGTTTTATATTTATCTTTGTTAGTCACCAACTAACTTATGTTTTTTTTTTTGTTTGCTGACGTTTGACATTGTTATATTTTTGCTGACGACATTAGCCTTCTAATTTTATTAGTTTACTTTGTACTTTGTTTTTGTTTTTAACGTTTTTATGTATTTGACATTGACTGTTTTATAATTTTCTGTTGTTGTTTGATTGTTTGTTTTTGTTGTTCTTTTTTCGCTGTATTTGACGCTAAAGTGCGAATTCGGCCCTTTTGGGCTTGTGATAGCCATTTTTCAGCAATAAATCTTATCTTATCTTATGTTTGCGAAGAGAGTTTCAAGGTTGACTTCATAAGATATATTGAGGGGGCCCTCCTCCAAACCCCTAATAATGAGAATAGACTCGATTTGGTCGGATAAAGGGGCATAACAGCAAAATACATAATTGACTTAGGTTGTTTGACTTAGGGAGCAAATGAGGAGCCTCAGCACCACTCTGATTCCCTTTTCTAGGCTCTAATTTGTATATTTGTCAGTTCATGAGACTATTTTGTTGCAAGAAAGTCAAACTATGCAGAATATCCGGAACATCAAAACACTATCCGTTATTCATGGAAGCAGTTCATAAAATGGAACCATATGCACGCCTTCATGGCTCACAGAATTCAATTTTTACATCTTCCCTAACTTAAAGATAAAAATCCGGTGATTTTGAACTTAGTTTAACTGACAAGTATTTTAGAATAAAAACAAATATCAAAATTAATATTAAAGAGTATTAAACCACAACACTGATATTTGCCTTCTAAAAACATGTTTGCCAGTTCTTGGTACTAATCTGTTGCAAGAAATTCAAAATATGCTGAATATCCACAACATCAAAACACTAACCGTCGGTCTTGCAAATGATTCATAGATTTGAACTACATAAATGCCACCAGGATTGACAGAATCATATTTTTATATCTTCTTGGAATTAAAGGTAAATGCGTTTAGATGACATATTAAAAAATATCTAACCACAACACGTGCATCAGGAGATATTTATAGTGACATTTCCTATGAAACGAACAAACTTCTGGGCTAACTATAGCTTGTCCTCCCTCCTTCCAATGAAATTTTAGTTGTGGCAACTATTATTTAAAAAATAATTAAAATTGTAACAGTAACGAAATTTAGTTGCTAAGTTGTGTCTGCAAGAGACTCATCTTCAATCATAGACCTGGAATCTGCAGCAAAATATCTCATCATCTAAAGATTTGGAACCTTAATTAAATCTACTGCAGAATATTTCTAAATGTGCTGCAATGCTCTGAACGTTGCGTTTTTTTTGCAAATCCTAAAAGGAATGAGACCTTCCAAATGCGAAAATAGTTAGTAGTCATACCTGACATCGTGAGGCATGGGAAGTGATGCTCCTCTGTCTAGTAAAATTTTCAGGATTTCGTAGTTATCCTTATGTGCTGCAAGCACCAAAGGGGTGATATCTGGCGTAAATGTTGCTGTGTCTTTGTCAACTGCTTCCCAGCTCTGAAAGATAAAAAAAGAGTGACCATTATGGATGAGTGATAGCAAGTATTCTTCTATACAGGCAAAGGCTCAGTTCAGAGAGTTTTGGAACTGAAATTGGTCTCTGAAAAAAAAAAACACCATCTATTGCGACCGAACAAAATATCACATATTATCAGAACCTAGATAAAGATATTGATATATTCATTTGTTTCTCATTCGCTTTAATTTTGCCTCTACTTTTTCACTTCCCAGAATATAGAATGACCTTGTTTGCCAAATGGGTTTAATACGCTTAATTTGCATAATTTTTAATTTCTGCGTAATAGCCTAATCATGGGTGTAGGCAGCATTAGGCAGCATATTGTCTTAGGGGGGGGGCAGTCGATAGTGTGATGTAATTTTATCAACTGCTTTTTCCAAACCATCTGTTTTTTCAGCCATATCTAATGTAAATTTGAAGGTCTAGGGGGGGGGGGCAGCTGTCCCCCCTGCCCCCTTCCTACGCCCATGAGCCTAATACTAACTATTTTATCTAAAAAAAATTGATTAAAAGCCTTCTAATTCAAAAAATTATACGGAGACAGAAAAATTAAATCTTCCATTCGAATTTAAGTTTTAACAAATTACTATAATTTCTGTTTAGAATTCTTCTAGCTCTGTTGGGTAACGCTGCAGTATCGATGGGTAGCACTCCACTGTCCTATGGTGTATATTATTTTTTAAATGAAAAACTGACGACACAAAAATATTCTTCAAGTGAGTTACAATTATATATATTTTATTATGCATATTTGATAATATTTAATCTGAAATACGGTTTGAAACTGATATTTCAGAATTTGTTTACCATATCAAAAATATAGTTGGGAGAAAAGTCCCTCGAACTCTCTTAAAAATTTGAAATTATCAACAACAGATTTTACTAAGTTTTTTTTTTATACAAGTTTAAAATATTCATGTAATTTTTAACTTATATTCATCATCTCCTTTTCCTTTTAAATACTACTGATATGATGAAAGTAAACACCTTAGTTAAGAGCAAATTCTCCATAGTTCCTTTAACATTTCAGCTAGTCAAAAACAGATTTTTAAAACATTCCTTGTATTTTCAGCTTATAGACTTCACCTCCTCTTTCCTTGAATGTTTTTATTTCACTAAACTAAGCGATGATTATTTGAAAATGAAATGTTGAAACAGCACCGAATTAAAAAGACAGTTTTAAAGCGTTTAACAGCTTTAATACTTTTCCGAAGCACAAATGTACTTTGACATTAAATTACTTTTATTTTTTTCTATAGTTATAGATAATTTAGCTTTCTATTTTTGAATTTGCTCAAGAATAGAAAGGGTCAAAAAAACTTTTAGTTTTATGGCAGTACATCATCATTCTGCTGCTCACCTTTTAATTATTTTCCATTTGGTTTTTAATTGACTTTTTTTTATTATTTATGACAATACTGAGTAATTGTTTTAAGGTTTTAGATTTGGCCGATCTTTTCTACTTCTCTTTTGTTTTGTTTGTTCGCCAGTCATTTTTTTTCGTTGATTTTTTTTCTTTTTTTTTATTAAAAAAAAAAAAAAAATTAGCAGCACAATATTCTTCGAGATTTATTTTCCATAACTAGGCATTATTTACAACATCTTAACTGAACTTTAGGTAAATTAAATATAATATAATCTACTAAAACTTACGTAGGGAGTTCCCTCTGTATGGTTCGCTTCCTCCCATTCTAAAAGAAGCTCCACTCCTTCAACATATTCTTCTGATATGGCGTGAAGTAAAGAATCCTGGAAAATACATGTTCGACATAATAAATGATCCTAGGACTGGGGACTTCAAATGTATAGAATAATACAAGAATATCTTAGTGCTTTTTTGCCATGAATTTGTACTATTATAACGATACATCTTCAAAAAGCAATTTAGGCATAAGAATCGGAAATTGAAAATAAAGACAAAATATTTGATTATTGTGCTGGAATATTTTATAAATATATAGATAGATATTTCAATAAAAGCCACTTTGGTCCATGGCAAAAATATAAAAATAAAATGACACAAAATAATAGCACATGATAAAAACACACATAAAAATACATGGTACATAACAATAACAATGAAAAAGCATAAAAATTATAAAACAAAAATAAACATAATAAAACGCATAATACCTTAAAACTAACTGACATAATTACACAAAATTTCACACACATGATAGATAGGTACTAAATACTATATTGTGTCATATAGTGATTTTGTTCGATTTTTTAGTTTTTGTGTTGCGGAAACAACACTTTGACCATGTTTCGTTTCTTTTTTCTTTTTATACCATCAGTTTCAATTTCTTGGGAGAAAATTGTAAGGACTAAAAAAACGAAGTTTTTAAGGAAAGCATAGACCTCTGGCTGGATGAATAAAAAATTACATCATATTTCGGAAAGCTGCATATAAATCTTGTCTAGCGCCAGAAGTATAATTTTCGCTTGTTCTTGACCTTGAGCCCAGAGCATGTGAGCTAAAGTGGAGTTTTACAGTCTATATCAGAAAAGATTATTTAATTTTGCTCCACCAAGCTTTAGTTTCTCCCAGCAATGTTTCTGCTTTCAATTGGAAAGCTCTTTTCAATTTAGCAAGCAGATAGGCAGCAATTTTAAATTGAAGATTGATTAGATCTAAAGGACTTAATATGTAAGACAGCTTCCTGGCCAAATAGCCAAAACGTTTTCATAGAATAGTAAACAGAAAATTTGAGAGCTTAAAAAGAACGGAGAATTTTCCCTGAGAATTTTGCCATCTGCTTTTACAAGACATTTTTGGTTGTGATTACGGTCAAGGTTGCCATTTTATTTTCAGTATCGAAAACTGCGTTAGAGATATGGCATACCATCTGTTCCATAAATTTTAATAGGTATCGTGTTCCTAAAGAAGTTGGACCTTGCCGTTTTCTTCAGTATTTTTTCTTGATAATATTAGAAAGTTTTCTCACAGCAAGAAAATCGAATCAAACAGTCTGTGGTAACAAACTGTGAGTAAGGAGCGACTCCACTCAATAGTAACGGAAACTCTAAAAATAGAATTTTGATATGAATAGATACCAGAAGAATCAGCTTATTTTGCTGATTCCAAATATATAATATTCATCGAGTTTAGTGTTACCCATCAAAAGCTACGGGCGTGAGAAAATTTGCCTGATTTTCCTAAAAGGTGGAAAAACCCCCTAAAAGTCAAGGAATATTGATGACAATCACACCATCAGATTCAGCATTTCAGAGAACTCTACTGTAGGCTAGAAGTTTCAAGCTCCTATATAAAAAAAATTATGGAATTTTGCATTTTTTTGCCCGAAGAAATATAATAGATGCACGTTAATTTGTTTTTAATTTTCACTAGGGGGTGATTATATCGAAATAATAGTCCTAGAAGATCGGGAGAGGGTGCATTCAAACGGAAATACTTCTAGGGGCAACGTAATCTGGGCTAAGGAAACAGATCAAATTGATTGCTGTCTGCTCTCTGCAGTAAAACGTCAAGATTCACTTGAAATTAGGAAAGTAGGTAAAGCAACTTAGCAGACTAGAAAAAAAAATTAGACCACTAATCTTTACAGTCATGGCATTAAACCGGATTATCCAGGGATTTATTCTTTTGTCACGATTAGCGATTTTTAAGAAAAATTCATAAAGCATCCTCTTCATCGTGGGTAAGGGTTTCATAAATATTCAATTGGTTTACCTTCAGTTCGTTTCCTATTCATTTTAGGCTAGAAAAATGTATTTTTATGCAAATGGTTAGATAGTGACTATAAAATGATAATGTGACACAATGACGTAGTTTTGAAATTGTTGCTATAGTGTTCGATTTAATAGAACCAAATGGCTCCCAATAAGCAAGGAGTAGCACGTGCTAATAGTAAATAGAAGAAAAGATTTTCAAGAACAATATTTACATGAGAAGAATCAAACTGTGGTGACTAATTTGTGAAAACATTTTCCAAACAATAAACTCTTCAAAGAAAAGTAAAGAGCCATATCAAACAGTTCAAAATAACGAACTGTACGTGAAGAGTGACTCACGCTAATAGCAACCGAAGCTTTAGGAAATGGAGTTTTGAAAAAAATATAAATATATTTGAGAAAAAAAAATATAGCCTACGCATAAAAATGAATTAATAATTAATCAATTCTCAATATATATTCTCAATATATATAATCTGTTAAATTTAAAGCTACTGACCAACGACCACGAGAAAACTTGGTTGATTTTCTAAAAAGCAAATAACACAGGCAACAGGGGGAGTGACCTTTTTGTTTCTTTTACCAGGATACAGTATAAACAGATGAAAATAAAGCATGCTCATCTTTAGGGGAGAATGGTTACATAAAAGTGCAAATTGATTTAATTTTATTTGTTTCCGATGTACTGTGGTTATGCTTCGTTTTACACAATTTGAAAACACACAAAAATACATTTTTGGTCAATAGTTTTGGGGATCTGCTAAACCCGAGGAAGGGAACGGAAATTCAGAAAGATCTTTGTAAAAACAATCAGGAAGATTCCTATAGAATAAGGGGGAGGGGAGTCTAAAACTGACATTGCTCTGAGCAGTGAAAAATCTATCAGAAATTATATTTGGGAAAACAGATTAAATTTAAATACAAATTAAATTTAAATACGAATTAAAGCTAAATTTGAGCTCTATATAGATTAAATTTGTCCTTCTTAACAAATATTCTCGATACAAAATATGTTTTTTTAACATATTTTTTTCTTTAATCACCATCAAGAAGCTCTTATCATAAAAAGCATCTTTTTGCACTTCTGTGGAATCCCTTAGTAAATCAATTACAGCGAAACTAACAAAGGGCATTTAGGTATGATTAAATTCCCAAAAAAGCTTCCCTATGGAAAATAGAGAATAAATTAAAAACTTATAACAATTAAAATTAACCAAGAGAAAGATGACACCCAAAACGGACAACAATAGCAATAATGTTTCTATCACAAATAAGTGTGATCCCCCCCCTCCTAAAGCTAATGAAAAGGTTCGATTGTCATTTGAACTTGAATGAAAACTAATAATATTAATTAAATTGAAAGGTTTGATTTTTTGAAAAATTAAAATCTTTGATATTTGATCAAATATCTTGTGTTAAGAAATTTTTACCATAAATAAGTTTGGCGTTGCCATCGCCCCGAACATCACAAAACGGGTCGAGTGTCATTGTACTTTTCTGAAAAATAAAAATGTTGATTTAATTAAAATTGTTATTCATTTTTTTTTTTTTTTTTTTTTTTATATTTACTAAATTTAAAGGGAGTGCTTATAAAAGAATGTGACTTATAAAAGAGTAGTTTTAAAACTATGAAACTAATTTTAATGTTTACAAACGTTTAGTGTCGAAAGCTTTTTAGTACAAATGAGAGGGGCGGTGCTTGCAACCCTTTACCTCCCCCAAACTATGTTTAGTTTTTCACTTAAAGCTAAACAAGCACCTAAATTTACGAATAAGTAATTTTAAACATCCAATGGAGGAGGCTCTAATTCCTTTCTCTTCTCTTTTTATAAACAGCCAAGCTGAGATTACTAGTATTATTTTTATATGATGTAGAATTTGTGATATCTTCTTTGTTAAAACTCGAAAACATAGCGATATTTCTGACTCTAGGTGTAATTTTGGTTTACTGAACATCTTTCGTTTTTTACCTGAACTTGAATTCCAAATTCTAAAAGAACTTCCATCAATTCAAAATTTTCATTCTCTATGGCAATGACCAATGAGCTTCTTCCAAGTGGGTCTGTGCAGTTGATGCTCAGCTTATCTGGCTGGTCTCTCATCTCCTTTAGCAATCTAAGAATAATAATAAGGTTAAGAGACACTTTGTTTTGACCATCAAAAATAAATCTATGTTCTCGGAAAAATTTTCAACGTTTGTTTAACTGCAACACGCCGCTTTAAATTGTAAGTTCTAATTAAATTGCATAGTCTCGTCAAACCTAAAACGAACAATAATTACTACAAACAAGATTTTGGCTACAGCCCCCTTCCCCCGGCTCTAATCGTAAAAGTTTTAAAGTCTTTTGTGCCGTTTTCACTTTGCTGAAAAAAAAAATATATTATAAATATTTTCTTTATATTTATAACATAGATTAAAAAAATACACCGGAATAGAACCTTGAATCACTAAGATTTCCAGGAACTAATATCTGCATATGTTAATACTCAGTTTATTTTCATTTGTTGTTTCCAATTATCTTGATTATTAATGTGTTCGTTTTTTTTCGTCGTTGATGTTTTAAAAACAAAAGCACACTGTTCAAAACACATATAGTTTTCAACACAACACAAATGACACAATAGGCCTTAGAGTTTTTACAATTAGGGGGAGGGGACAGGGGCAGTAGCCTAACTTCTGTTTGTAGTAATTTTCACTCGTTTTAAACTTGACTTAACTATTCAATTTAGTTTTTACTCTTTTTAAGATTTATTTATTCATCTTTATCAGCAACTGTTATATTTATGTTTGATGTAACCATTTATTTTCATTTTTGTTCATTTTGGGTTTCATTCATTCTTTAACAGTAATTTCTAGTCCTTTTGAGTTTGAATTCTTACAGGACTTTATTTTTGCTGGTCTTAATGTTAATATGGCTTGTTACTTTTCTTTGACAAACCTATTTGTTGAAAAGTTTTTTTTTTAAATTACTTAATATCAAGAATCATATCAAACAAAAAAAATAATATATATTTCTAGTAGATAAATAAGTAAATCCCAAAACGAACAGAAGTTAAGATGAATAATCAAGTTCAGCTTAAAACGAACAGAAATAACCAGAAAAAAGAGTAGTTGAGTAGATCAGGTAATGTTGCTCCTTTTCCCCAAGTATGGTTCGCAAGTCGGGTGCTATTCTCGAAAAAAGATAAATAAGTAATTTTCAGTAGTTTATTTTAAATAATAAAGGATAAATAAAAGAAGGATAAATAAATTTGTATTCCCGGAAGATTACATCAAAGAGGACCTAAGGTTTTCATGTTAGCAAAAACAGGAGTTTATGCCGTAATGGACAGTGACAGAGAGACTCCTCTATCTCACTTGTTCAAATCCTCTATGGGTACAATCCTCAAGTTGGAGTCAAGGCGGAATATCACTATGGAACTCGAACAAAAAAAAATACCTTCTTTAGACAAACATAATACCCTAACACTTTGGATGGTAAAACGTGTTGAAATATAATGCATTTTGGGGTGATTAACGCTAAGTTTACTCTTGGCAGTTTGTTATACCCCCTCTTCTCTTACAGCAAAAAGAAGGAACTTCTGTACTCCACTAGTCAAAATAAACTTTACTGGTGTTGCAATGGGCTCAGTCTCCGGTTAAAGTCTTGACATAACGAGAGATATCACCAAGCGTCGATTGGGGGGAAGAGACAGTTACCCTCCCTCTTCTATATTTTGAAAATTCTTTTTAGGGGTATTTTCATAGAAAAAAAATCGAATAAAAAACAATAGAATTACCCCCCTGTATTTAGAAAAGTACACATTCCCCATCCCTATATTTGTGTGAATTGAAACCCCTAAACGTTGCTATTAAACTTGAGGAAATTAAAATATTAAGAAGCACATTTGTATTGCAATGAGCCCGTTCAGTCATAGGCAGCGCGCTAGCGCTGCCTATGACTGAACGGTAAAGGGCAAATTTTCTAAAGTGAAGTGCAAATTTTGTAAGTGAAGTGCAAATTTTGTTCTCGACTTGGGAAGGCATAAGGGTTTTGCGCCCAACTTAATGTTAATTTCTGCTCGTTTTGAGTTTGACTCGGTTATTTATTGTAATTTGTGTTCATTTTGGGTTTCATCTATTTATCGATGCTGATTTGTGGTAGTTTCGAGCTTGGTAGATTATTTGATTTTATTTTTGCTTATTTTTTTGTTTAATGGAGTTCTTTACTTTTCTTCGACAAGTTTATTTTGTGGCAAAAGATTTTTTAATTAATCACACATAAC